>NW_015151210.1:6967-39659 GCF_000732505.1 Cyprinodon variegatus
AAATGTAAGGAGTAGAAAGTACAGATATTTGTGTAAAAATGTAAGGAGTAGAAGTAAAAAGTCACCATAAAAATTAGTAGTAAAGTAAAGTGAAAATATCAGACAAATCTACTTGAGTACAGTAACGAAGTATTTGTACTTCGTTACTTCCCATCTCTGAAAAACAGTTTGTCAGGAACTTTTGAATGTTGTCGCGGAGGAGGTGTTTCCCGAGAAGAAAGATGTCTTTAATGCCGTGAGTCTGTCGGCAAGTACAATTACCAGACGGGTTGAAGAAATCGGGGGTAATATGTATGCCCAGACGCAGCAGAACATTTTGGCCTTTTTTCATTAGCACTGAATGAGAGAACGGATGTTCAGGACAAATTGAAGCCTCCAATTTTTTATTCTTGGAGTTACCGCAAACTTTGAGATGTGTGAGGAGCTGCCAGCCCTACAAAGACTGAAAGGCACTACCACTGGAGAGGATATTTTAGTATTAATTAGTATTAAGTATTAATTTTTTTGCATTAATAGTGTTATTTTATGAAATAATTAATTATAAAATAAATTTTTTTTTACTTATTAAACACATATGAAGCCTTCAAATCACCAATTGCTGGGAAAGGGATTTTTTCAAGAACATTAAACAAAGGTGAACACGAGCGCCTGGGCTTCAGCAGGGAGAATACATCGAATTCTCTGCAGAGATGGAAAACACGGGTCAGTGACTGGAATAAGGGGTTGATTATGACTTGGTGCAAAAGTCACTAACCTGGTTCAAAGTTCAGTCCGATCTCAGAGAAAAGGGAGGAAACCAGGGGAGAGGTTATCCAAGCCAAGGTCAGTGAAACAGTCCATGATCGGTAACCAGAAGCATCCAGGAAAAACAGAACAAAAAAAACAAAAAAAAACAGACAGAGCAGACAAGGACAACGCAAAAACTTTAATATCCAAAGCAAAAAAAGAGGTCAGAATCAGAATAACAGACAAAGTCTATTAAGCGCTAGAGTTACTCTCACAAAAGCTAGAATAATCTAGGTGGAGGCGACTGCGTTAATTAGCTGCGGGGAAAGCAGACCAGGAACAAATGAAGAAAAACAATCATCAGGGCCAAAATCATGAAAAAACACCAATGGCTGAAAACCAAACAGCATAAAATGGAGAGAGCCCAGTGGTGCTAGAGGGAACCAAGTTATTGCCATGCTCAATCAAAGGGAGTTGGCTGGCCCACTTAGTGGGATCAACCTCACAGAGGATGGGGATCTTGGTCTAAATCTCCTGGTTGGTCCTCCCTGTCTGATGGTTTTCTCCAGCCTTTGCCTATTCTGTCCTGGCCTTTGTCCCACAGGCTATTATTTATTTATTCATGTATTTATTTATTTTTACAGGGAAGTTAAATACCACTTAAACTAGACAAGGTGTTTAGTAGTTGGCATTTTTTTCTAACATAAAATCCCTACAAGGCCCATCTTGAACAGAGAGCCTTTAATATGGTTTATTTTATATACCAGAGAAACCCTCCCCTCTTTCTTTTCATTTATTCACATTTAATGGTGAGAAGTAATATTTTATTTATTTATTTATTTTTATTAGTTATCACCAGTGTTGTTGTTGGGACCATTTAGGACCTTCTCTAAATGCTCTTTAGGCCCTAAAAGCCGGACACTGTCTTACACATTTAGGTACAATAGGAGTAGGAGAAAATAATCTCTGACTCTGCCTTCTTCTGATACAAGTATTGATTCCTTAAGTATAACTAAAAAACATTGATGTAGTTAGGCATCTTTATTTATTCTGTTCTGTCCAGCTTATTTTGAAACTGAACATTTACAAGGTTCAGTTTGTGACCTTTTACAAACCATAGCAGTGGCACAATTTTCAGCATGAGTATCATCAAAATACATTTTATTATTTAAAAAATTGTACAGGATTATCACATTTTTACCAGCTATCAAAAATGAACCTGCATGGAATCAAAAAACAAATTCATGAAAGCCCAAAATCAGATAAATAACACACAAGAACTGAAATCTAAGTAGGTTTTTCCTTGATGATGTATATTTACACTTTATTTAAACAAGTGAGCAAGACAATTTGTCAATAGAATAAGATTATTTACATTTAAAATAAATCAGCTTTCTTATTTCGAGTAGATAATATCTAAATATCTTATTTAAGGGCAGAAATACTAATTTTATTGGCAGTTTATCTTATTTCCCTGATTAAAATTAGGATATATTTTCCGTATTTGCAGATTAGTTTGCCAATCAAATGTATAAAATTATCAGAAAAGTATCCATTAGGGGATGAAATTTCATGTTCTTAATTGTGTGTGTCTCTGACAGGAAAGTAAAAAGGCAATTTAACAAAGCATGATGCAATGTGTTTAGAGAACTTCAGCATGGTCTTGTGAGACAGGTTTATCATTTGGAATGAGGCACTTTGTCTTACAGTCTCATTGGACAAGTCATGTTGGTACAGTAATGACTCTATTTTCTGTCCTTTGCCATGGCCTCGCGAGTGTTTTAACTGCTCTGAGGTAAACAGGACAGGCCTCAAAGGACCGGCCTGAATACAGCCACACTGAGAAACAGGTAATTATCACCCAGTGGCCACAATGGACTGGACCAGAGGGATTTTGTTACACTTGCCTCTGCAAACAGAAAGTGTTGATAAACTAGGCTAAAACATTTATTGTAAAAAAAAAAAAAAAAAAACTCTTTAGCTATGCTTTTACTTTGAAGTTTAGATATCATTAAATTAATAACTTATTAATTAATAAAATTTATAAATAATATATGAAAAAGATTGGTTGTATTATTGGCACAAAATTGAAATGATAACTGTTTAATATGTCAAAAAAAGACAATGTACAAGGCATGTACTTCTGGCTTTTATTTTCCTGTATTATGAATGCTGGTTCAGGAACTGACAAACTAATATTTTACGTGTGCTACCAGTAACATTTAGGAGAATGTGGCTGACAATGGATCCTACTTTTACACTTCCAAAACATCAATATGCAATATCACTCATTTTATATCTTTCATTAAATACAGACTTCCTCTGGAATTTAGCAGGTTTTTGAAATACGGGTCGACCCGCTAACAATCGGCATTTGGGTCCCCTCTGATGCCCCACTAGCAAGCTGCATAGCCAATGTCCAACACCACTGCTTGTCTGGTGACTCCATCAGGCACAGATGATTTAATCAGAGTGACAGAAATCAGGAAAATAAACAATGGAGAGCAACATGGAGAGAATCCAGGGCATAGCCAGTGTGTTTTGTTTTTTGACTCTTTTGTTTGTACGAATCCCTCCTACCTGTGCTGCCCCATGTTTATCGAATGTAAGCGGAGTTATTCTGGCTTGTTAGATCAGACATACTGGGGTGATGTTATGTTCAATGATATCATGTGAATTAACTGGTCGACCCAGGTCAAATGTCCCCATCGGAATCGAGCCGTTTGAAGCTGTTCCGAATGGTATTGAAAGCCGATTGTATGCAGGTTATTTGGCCAGTGGGAAAGGATATCATCCCCATCATTTGTCAAAATGCAAGGTGCCATCAAAAAGTGTCAATGCTACATATCCCCAAATTAATTTCATAAATTAAAATATGACCATTTTTAAAACACAACCAAATATACCTTAAGTAAATATTTCTTCTATTTCAGAAAGGATCCAGGGAGGAACAGGTTTGGAAGGGATAAGATGTTTTCATATAATGTAGGTCACAGAATAAATGTTTCTATTTGTCCGGCATTATATCATATAGTGTATACAGTCCAGATCACCAATATCATTAGGGAAGCAATCCCTCCATCCATGCATTTTCTGTCATGCTTATCCCAGTTGGAATCGCAAGGGGTGCTGGTGCCTATTTGCAGCTGTCTACGGATGAGAGGCAGGGTACACCCTGGACAGGTCGCCAGTCCATCGCAGGGCGACACAGAGACAAACAGGACACACTCACACCTAAGGAGAATTTAGAGAAGCCAATTAACCTAACAGTCATGTTTTTGGACTGTGCGAGGAAACCAGAGTACCCGGAGAGAACCTACGCATGCTCAGGGAGAACATGCAGAATCCATGCTGAAAGACTGGGAATTTAACCTGGAAGTTGTTTGCCGGAAGGCAGCAGTGCCCCCCTGATCTCCTGCATTAGGTAATCCTGTATGAAAAATGTTTAGCCCAATTATGTCAGGTGCTGGACCTAGTTAGCCAGCCTGTTAGCCTGATAGCAAGCTGGCTAGCTGCACAGAATTAATAACCTTGGTAACTTATGTGTTACTGGTTTTGTGAAACTGAGTGAGACCGCATAACTTAATCCCTTGTCTTGGCTTTGTGAAATAGATGTGTTAACCCACTAACACATACATAATATGAAAAAAACAGATAACGCCAGAGCAATAGTTTGTACTACAGACCACATGTATCAAGTATCTAGAATATAGCTTTATATATGCCAAAACAATGAAAGCTTTAGTTTTCTTTGTTCAATTGTAAACCCTAGACAACACCAAAAAAAAAAAAAAAAAAAGATTTAAAATTGTAATTCACATTTTACATGTTTGTTAAGGTGCTTGAAGTCTAAATGAGTAAATTGATATTAAATAGATTTTGAACTCATGGTCATTTCTTGATTAATTTGTACACAAACAACACCTTGACCAAGTTTTAGCTCACATTGTTTGAAGTATTAGTATTCCTAAAGGGTAGCATTATTAGGCTACCCCTGGATGTGTGAAGTAGCTCTTTTTGAAGAAGTTATGTCCAGTTTTCTATGCTCTATTCTCTCTGAACCAATGCTAGCCCATTTCTGTGTGTACAGGAGTCAAAGATGCTGCAACCTACAGTAGTAGCCATTCAAAATTTCTCCACTTTCCTTGATTGACCCTTCGCTGGTCGTTGGCTGGTGCCCTACAATTCCATTTTAAACATCAATCTTTGCACTAAAATATTCTTTCTGCCATGATTTGTGAACATTAACATCTAAACAGAAGTGCCATCGCCTGGTCAGACCCTGTAATTGAGTGAAAGGGTGGAGTCAGAGTACAAAACATGCACACCCAGGAGAAGGAGGGGGTCCCTTCAGTGGCTGGAAGTTGGAGGGGATTCTGCTGGGAGTTGCAGGGAAGTGCGCTGGCATTTGACTGGAAAGGGCCATTTTGAATGGCTGCTACTGTACCATTGTCATGTATGATTGGGGGACAGCACTGGACACTCTACCAAGCCAAAATCTTTCCTTAACACTCTATTGCAGGGGTGTCAAACTGGTTCCAGAAAGGGCCGTGTGGCTGCAGGTTTTCTTTCCAACAAAACGGTATGCTATTGTTTGGTTGGAAAGAAAACCTGCAGCCACACGGCCCTTCCTGGAACCAGTTTGACACCTGTGCTCTATTGCATTGACTCACACTATCTGTGTGGGGGAGTGCTGTATGAAAAAGACACAGCTAAGGTGTTTTTTCAACACAGAAAGGGTATGGAAAACCTCACTACTCTGTGTCTTTTGCATTTTACAAATCTCTTACTAAGTGACCTGAGACTTATAATTCTCTCAACCCATGATGCAGGAGAGAGCACCGTTTATGACTGTCATAATCAGAACTTCCCTCTAGGTTATGCTAACGATTAAAGACAATTAAAGGTACAATTAAAGGTAATGATGACAACTAGTTTTTCAAATTGCAAGTACGAACAAAATAGGCAGCAACCAAACCCACTTTGATGAGTGTTGCACAGGCTGCCAAGTCAAGAGGGATGAGGATGTCATGCTGCTAAATTCAGGATGATAGATAAAGACGATTTAGTCAGTAAGTTGTGGGGAAATACTTTGAACGAATACAGAGCTTCATTGAATATTGCTGAGAGTGTTTTTGATTCCATAGGGTTAATCCTCACCCATACTCTGACCTTTTGCCAAAATACAACACCTAATGCTGCACACTGTTTTAACAACTATTGAAACTCTCACATGATTGGCTTAGGATCCAGGAAGTAAACACAGACTGCACAGTCTTGGTTTAGAAAAGGGAAACATTACTAAGACATGGTTAACAGAGGGGACCAATGGTTGTTTCCCTGGACAGGTCGCCAGTTATGTAGACCTAATAATACTCATTTGCTGTTGCAAAGTACAACGAAGAAAGAAAGAAAAAAGTTGCAAATCTATCCAAAAGTAAATTACTTGAAAGAATTGAAGTTCAAACTTTGTATAGAAAAAGACAAAAAGATTTGGCTTATCCTGAATTTTAGCTAAAGAACTGAATGTTTCCCACAGTAAATATCTCCTGCTGATTTAGTTTCACAGTTTTTGACCCAAATATATTAACAGGTTGTATATTTTAAATGTTTCTGTTTGGTTTCATTGATTAAACTGTTAAAAAGTAATATTAACTGTTTTAAACATTGGAGAAGTGAAATCCCACTCCTATGTGTTTTAGCTTAGGAGTTTAGTTTGCTCAATAGCAAACTTAATAGTCCTTAGTTTGCTCACTAAGGACTATTGAGACAAGTTTGTAACAGTGAGTAAAAGTTACATATTGGCATCCTGGATACTTTTCAAAGTGTCAATGTCCTCTGTGGGCATTTTGGTAAGCAGAAAGCAATCTCTTCGGACTGGATGTAAACAGCCAATCTTTACCGAGCTAATGAGGACCCAGTTGGCCACCAGACCCTTGGGGACCCTTGGGATGTCCATGTGAACAAAAACATGTGTTGGACTGAACTAAAATAATAGATCATTACAAACTCCCTGGATGCCATTCAACCACTTTTTTCCCTAATTAGTTCTTTAATCATCCACAAAGGTATTTGTCAGAGTAAGAGTTGGTCAGCAGGTCAAAGTCTAATGAGTGTTGTGGAGAGCTGTTAACTTTAGCAAAACTAGAGCCAATGTCAATCATCTTTAACAACAGTAGAAGTTGTTTTTGGTATTCTTTTTATAGTTGTTCTGAATGCTAAATCAAATGAACGTGATAATTTCTTGCATTCCAATAATCTCAAGTTTAAGTTGTTAAATTGAATGTCCAAAAGGAATTAACCGTAATCACAAAGTTAAAGAAATACAATTAGTTTTAGAATATGTCTCATCTTATCATCTTTCCATCTTCTAAACCCACCGTTTGTTTCAACTAGTTTTGGGATTTTCTTTTATGTTAAACCCTTATAATGTATGGCTGTTACTTACAGTTAATGTTTTCCCAAGCAGTAAACCTTTGTAATTATGTAGGACAGTTCTTCCATCAGGATAAAAAAATTATAATCTTCATCATGTATGTGTAAGATTTAAGAACGAAATGGGAGCATTGTCCTTGTTTTAAAAACAAGTATTATTCTGATATGGATGGGATCCTATTAAAACTAGATTAAAAAAGGTTTTATAAGTTTTTTTAAAACTTTGATGGGGGAGATATAATATTTTCCAAGGCACATTTTGCTCTGCTTATATTGAATTTGTTGATGAGAAACCGCAATACCTTCACTTAATTTCTTGACTCACAGAATCCAGCTCTCATGCACCTAAATGCACCTTAAGGCTAACAGTGGGATTGCTGGTTTTTCACTTGGATTTTGCTTACTTTCTTAGTGAGAGTCTTTAATTTTTGTGCTGAAGACAGTCATGAACTCCTTTGTTGAATTTTTTTTTTTTTTTTAGAGTAAAATCTTAATGTTTAATTTTTTGGACCCTCTTTGTTTTGGTCATGTCTTATATATTGCGCTTAAAACGAGTCAGACTTGAGATAAACCCCAGGATATGACACTGAAGGTCTAATGATACGGTTAGCACAATGTTCCCAAGTCCCGACTAAAACCCTTTTCTCTACACTAAGCTGAGCACAAAAGGCCAGGAATAAAATAAACGCAGCTCATATTCAGATTTTGGGGGGGGCTCCTTTTCCTCTTAGTTCCACGCATTCAGGTAACACTCGCAATGCCACAATGAGATCTTTAATAAAGGGGATCACAACAGAATACCAAGATTTTCTTTTTGGGACAACATCTAGAGCTCCAATTAGGAATATCCTAATTCATCCATAAATGAGAATAAATTAGAAAAAACTTCTTACAAGCCATGGACATCCATGTTTGATGCCATAGTTCTGGTCCACCATGGTACTCCAGATGATACAGGCAATTGAAATGGTACGGTATGTTGGATTTTTATGGAGATGAGCACTTTCTTGAATATTTCGGAGAGGAAACTAACTCCCCTGATGACTTTGGATTGTTCAAGGAATAAAAAGTAATTTCTGAGTAGAAAGAAATTCCAGCTGGTCACTCAGAGTTGGTTCCAACTGAAAAAATATTATTCTGGCTGCATTTTCTTGCTATTGAACAATCAAACTCACAGACTGTGCCTACTTTTAAGCCATTGAGGTGATACTCCATTTCTCAAACGTCAGGTTATATTACTGAAAACGAATGTGTCTCTACCTCTAATTTTGATGAAGGAATGACATTATAGCATAGTTAAAATGTTTAAAAATGTGACATTGCATGATAGATATAGAACCATGATTGGGATACCTAGCCTAAACCAATACATTTAGTTTATCTTTTGTAATCTTTAATACCTGGTATATTACTGCTAAAATATGTCGCCTTTCTAACGTTTATTGCCAGCCTTTATAAAAAGCAGTGGTGTCAAAAGTACACGCATTTGTTACTTAAATAGAAGTATAGATATTGCAGTTTAAAAATACTCTGGTAAAAGTTGAGGTATCAACTTGACCTCTTTACTGAAGTAAAGTATAAAAGTATCAAGTAACCTTAAAAAAAACAGCCAGATGCCACTATATGAATTGAAAGCTCAATTTTTCGACTATTTTGAAAAAATTTTTGAGATAGGGCCAATTATGAGGGAGGCCTTATTGGTCTCTGATATGCTCTCGACCTTTCAGACATTTCAACATCTTTTTCTGAATCTGACATTGTAGCATGGCATAGACAAGCTATCTGCTGTGCATGTGACCTAATAAAAATATAATTTTCATACATTTGGATGTTAAATTTAAAAATATCTTCAGATTAAAAAGCCATTGGTGTTTGACAGAACACAGCCACTTTATGTGGTCTTGTGTCAGTTTCAAGTAGGCCTATTTGAAGTAGTCCAAAATCCTTTATAAAACTCGAGAAAAATGACAACACAAAAGATGGGAGACTGACAATTCTTTTTTAGTTGACCAATTTGTTTTCTGAGGATATCAAACTGTTGAATTGTGGATGTCCATCCCCTGCTCTCTGAAAACCTCCTCAAATCTGCTTTACGTAGATTTTCAGTATTCTATTCAGTATTCTAGGTTTTTTATATATATAGTTGTGCTCCTTTTGCCAATTAACAAACTAAGAATGGTGCCCAGCAACTCTGAAAAGGAAACTCATTTTTGCACATTGTATGCACCATCTTGTCCGTTCTGTCATTACCCAGATCTCATGTCCGTTGTGTCATTACCCAAGACCTCTAGTCCCTATTCTCAAGACCGCCCTGCACTGTTGGAGCTGGACTTCGCAACCTGGCAATTCCCTTTGTCTTTAATGTTTGTTTTTGTTTTTATCCCAATCTCTGTGTATTCGTTCCAGAATCACCAGTGTAACCTGAACTAACCTGGATCATTCCAACTGCTACGCTTTGGTGTTAAAATAAGTATCTCTCAGTTTTGTATGGCTGTCTTGCGTTCTGGTTCTCTACCTTAAAAAGTGACATAAAGAAGCTGACAAAAATTAATAGAGGGCAAAAAGAAACATTGTCCAGTGTCACGGGCGGCTCTTGGCCTTGTTGATAAGGCCAGTAGCAGTTTCCCATCTGCTACCTTACCAACAAGGCCAAGAACCGCCTGTGACACTGGACAATGTTTCTCTCCCCCATTCAGGATTTCTGCGTTACATTAACTCACAGTCTACTGTTTGTATATAGCTTCTGTATATATATAAATATATATTCTATCTTATTTAGTTTTTTGTCTGCACCAACAACACCAAGTCAAATTCCTTGTAGGTGCAAACCTACTTGGCAATAAACTTGATTCTGATTCTGATTCTGAAAGCACTGGTTTTGGGCATTGCATTTTGGCCAATTTTAGGACTCATGACAATGTTTCTGAAGATCATGCAGAAGCGTTCTTTGGACTGTCGGCTTCTAGTATAAAATTACACTCTTTTTCCTTCCGTCTGCTCTGGAAAAACACAAAAATAATTTTTTACTCCCGCAAATATAGGATGTCAAATCTCAGGCACCCAACAGTCTTAGTCAGCTAAAAGCCAATTTATGCTTCTGATGCATAGCCTCTGCATCCGTCAAATCTGTCCCTGTGCAGAGGTTCTGCAAACGTTGTTGCTCACGTAAAAAAAACGGTCGCAAACCCAAGCAGACCTCAAACGTAAGTGCATAGACAAAAAGCAGCTGTGATTGGTCCTTGGTCCTTGGTATTCCTTTCCGTCTGTCTGTGTGGTTGTCCTTCTCAATTTGGTGCCAGAGGGCGCCATTTTTAAAAACCGAGGAACAACTACAATGGACAACTACAACAAAAGGTTAATAGAGGAGGTTTGGAAGTACAATCCGTCAAAGTTCTCGCAAGTTCTCGAGTAAGCTCCCCCTTGCGCTTTGGTGGGAAACTGCTGTGCGTCCCTGGAAATTCCAGACCTACGGTGCTAAAGCATACCAGCAAAACTGGTTCGCAACCAGACCCAGGTGAAATTTGATGTGTGCGGTTGCAGAAGTCTAATCTGCCCTTAGCAGGCCAATAGTCAAACCTGGGATCCACAAGTAATAATGCAGTTTTCTTCCTGGTCGCAGCACATTGGACCAGACCTAAACCCTTCATCTGATCCGTTCTGGTCTCCCCTTGTCCGTTCTTTGTATGACCCCAGCAGGAGCTTGGTTCGCATTAACGGCAGTAAGTCAGACCTATTCCCGGTGCATGTTGGTCTCCGCCAGAGCTGCCCTTTGTCATCGGTTGTGTTTATTGTATTTATGGACAGAATTTCTAGGCGCAGTCAGGGACCAGAAGGTGTCCGTAACCTCAGGATATCATCTCTGCTGTTTGCAGATGATGTTGTCATTTTGGCCTCATGAAACTGGGACATTCAGCGTGCACTGGAGCAGCATCTCCAAATCTGAGGCCATGGTTCTTTACTGGAGAAAGGTGGACTCCCCTCTTCAGGTCGGTGGAGAGTCCTTGTTTTAAGTTGAGGAGTTCAAGTATCTTGGGGTGTTGTTCAAGAGTGAGGGACGAATGGCGCATGAGATCGATAGACGGATTGGTGCGGTGTTGGTAGTAACGCAGTCGCTGTATCAGACTGTCGTGGTGAAGAGGGAGCTGCATGGGGCGCAAAGCTCTGAATTTACCGATCGATCTATGTTCCCACCCTCACCTATGGTCATGAGATCTGGGTAATGACAGAACGGACAAGATTGTGAATACAAGCTGCAAAAATGAGTTTCCTTTTCAGGGTGGCTGGGCACCATTCTTAGTTTGTTAAATGCCAAGGGACCACAACTATATAAAAAGAAAATAGAATACTGAATTGGTTATGAAAAGGAAGTAGACATGGAAGCCCTAGAAGTAGTGGTTAGCATTTTCCTTTCTCCTTCCGTTTTTTTATTTTTTTTTCACAGCTACATATTAGAACTAGACACAATATAATCCTGCAACACACACCTGACACTAATAGTTGAATTCCCTTTGCACATCATTCAGCTCAACAGGGGCCTGATAAGAAGCCACACATTTAATTTAGGTGTTTTGGATAAGAGATGCATCTAAAAGTTGCAGGATGGTAGCTGTCGATGACAGGGCATCTTTGGCCTCTTCTTGGGTTGTTATATTAACAGGAGGGTTTATTGTCAGTTTTATAGGCCACAATATATTACTCCATTCAGTAGGCTGGGCTGCAATAAATGCACCCAGTTAGAATCTTCCTTTCCATGTGGCAGGTGAGCCGTGTACAGTATGTGCTTGGTTTGCTGGCTGGAGCCAAACAGTTAACTTGGGAAACATGAAAGCCAGCTGGTGCCTTTTTTATGTGCTTGTGCTGTTACTGAAAGATGCTTTAGTCTTAAAATTTCAGAGACTGATTACTTACCCATTCCCCCAGCTAAATTTCTCTTGAGCCAAGTCTAATGAATTTCAGTGAAATTTTCAGCAATTTTTTTTTATAGCTATCCTAATATTCCTATCCTACAGTTGGAAAAACAACCAAAACAAACAGTTTACTCAGACAATATTTAAACTGTGAACAGACTCTTGTGAAGTGATTCCTTTTAAACATTCAGTGTTACTCCATGTAGAACTTAAATCATAGATTGACTCCATCAATAAAAACAACAGTGTGACATATACGTTTGCCCTGGTGAGCTAAAACGTTGCCGAAGGACCTGTCACTTATAAGTCAAAAAGACCTATAAGTCAACTCAAATCTTAAATCAAAATCTGAATAATATCCAAATGTTTTCTCACTATCCAATCTCTCTACCAGTTATCACCAGTCATGTACCACAGATCAACACATAATCGTCATGATCTCTACACCTATGACACCCAGTTTTCATCTGATCAGCCTGTTCCAGCTCCTATTTATGCTGCCTGTTTCCAGTCATTAGTGCCAGATTATTTGAGCCGTGTGTGAGAGTATTCTAGCGTACTTGTGCGTTTCTCATTACCTGATCTTCAGAAGTTTCTGCCTCTGGACATCGGACATCTGGACTTCGGACTGTTTCCTGGATTCTGCCTGTTCACGACCTTGGATCTGTCTCCTGTCCCCGGCGGGACTTTTAACTTGGAAACCTGCACCTGCATCAACTCTGACTCTGGATTCTCCCTCCAGATACTTCTGCTCTTCCGCATCTGCTGACTTCTTTTTGTCAGTCTGCTCTGCTTCCCTTCTGGAACTCTAGGGGGTTGCTCCTGTCACGTACTGTGGGGAGAAAATCCTTCTGGATTCCACTCCTTCCTTAACCAGGTTAGTGACTCACATGCTTGTTATCATTTCCCGTCTGTTTTATAGTCACTAACCTGAGTTTCCAATTCTACAAAGTATCCAGTGATCTTGCCCCAGCTGACGAGCCACTGTACACAAAGCAGTTTATAAACGCTTGCTGTGAAAACACTCTGATCTGTCTGCTTGAATTCTGGATCCAAGTTTTGAGCTTCAGACAATCAGACTGTGAACCAAAATACAACTAGGAACAATAAGGAACAGTTTACTATTAAATGCTATTAAACTAGTTTACTATTGGAACGCTGCAGAGAACTCGGTAGCAGGTTTATCCAGGTGGAAGGAACCACTGAAATGGAGAGAGCAGGTTGGTGGCTGGACAGGTAATTCATAGTAACGAGAGAGTCAGGCAAGGGTCAGAGCCAGGAAATTCATTCCAATACAGGGGTTTTTAATAGTAGACAGAAATCAGGGAACAGAAGCAGGGTAGATATCCAGAACAAAACAACACAACAATCCAGAAGGCAAAAACAGGGTCAAAATAAGGCAGTCCCTTAACGCTGGATGCTTACTAACCATGGGCTTTTAGACAGTCTGGCACTGCCAACTGGTCAAAGGCATGCTTATGAAGGCTGGGAGGCAGGTGGGGGGAATGAGTGGTAATAAGACTGAGCAGGAGCAGCACAGTGAGTAATCAGAGCAGGAGGGAAAGAGGAAAGTAAACACACTATTAGACAGGTCAGAATATTTCACAGTACCCAACCCTCAAGAGCCGGCTCCCATTGGAACCCTAGGTTGATAGGGGACAGACAAATGAACTCCCTGATGAGGGACTTGCAATAAACTGTGCTGTAATCCAAAACCATTCCTCCGGCCCATATCCTTCCCAGTCCACCAGATAATGGACCCCACGACCCCTCCTGGATCGTAAGATGCGTCACACGGTATAGATAGGTTCTCCATCAAGGAACTGGATGGCAACTGGGTTAACGATCTTAGAAATGGGAAAAGGCCCGACAAAACAAGGTGCCAACTTAACACGCGCCACTCTGAGAGGGAGACCCTTGGTGGAAAGCCTGACATTTTTGACTTGATAGGCAGGAGAGGGGACAGGATGACAATTGGCAGTTCTGGAATGTAACCCGGATATTCTGACAATGGCCTGTATAGCTTTTCTCCAGACTCGTTTGCACTTCAAGGCAGCAGTGCGGACAGAAGGAACATGGGCTCCCTCTCCCGGATAAGGAATACCGGTGGCTAAAAGCCATACACAACATAGAACGTGAGAGGCCAGTGGTACATGAGGGAAGAGAATTAATTACACTCTCAATCCAAGATTGTGGGAGATTGTGGGACCACTTAGAGGGGTCAGACCAGCACAGGACACAGAGCTTGGTCTTAATTTCCTGGTTAGTTCTCTCAGTTTGACCATCAGTTTGAGGGTGGAAACTGGAGGTCAGGCTGATAGAGATGCCCAGCATGAAGCAGAACTCTTTCCAGAAGCAGGAGATAAACTGGGGACCTTTATCTGACACAATGCCAGAAGGGAGCCCATGAAGACGGAAATCCTCCCTAGCCAATATGGACCAAAATGAATGATATAGCTTAGGTTGAATGTGTTGTCAGAGACCACACATTTGTCCTACCTCTACCAAACATGATTTCTTTTCAACTCTCCACTTCACTAACTCGAAGATATAATTCTACCTCACTGAAATTGCATTTATCTACTATTTTCTTTTATTGATAGCCATGAGATGACTTTTATTTGCTGGATCATTTACAGTAAAAACACATTAGCCTTCATGAGAGTCCTTCTAGCAGCCATTTATGGCTAAATGCAGGTAGAGGGCAGAAAATGAAGTGGAAAAATATACACACTATATACATTGGATGCAATGTATATAGGAAAAATGGCTTGTTGTGCATCCACATGGTTCTATAACATTGCACTGCGTATGCCGTTTTGAGCTTTTTTGGTGTATGTACACTGTTTTCTTGTGATTCTGGCATGTATGTCTTCATTTACAAACTTTTCCTGCTATGTATTTATTATCCTCTTCTAATGCAACTGCAAGTTCCACTTAGAGGACCCTCATTTGTGCTCATTCCTTGGCTTGGCTTCTGTATACAGACAGAACCAGATTTTTGAGAGCCTTGTGTGAGTAAATCTCAAACATCCTTTCGCTGCCCACCTGATCTTGACAAGTTTCTGCCTCTAGGATTTTCCTGTCTTGCCTTTCCCTTTTTAGACTATACATAGGCCTCTGGTTTGGGCCCTATGTGTAGGCTCAAGCCAATGACTTTTGCCTAGCCCATGGATTACTCTGCTTGCCTGTGATTGACGCTACTACTGAGGGAATCCTTCAACTCCATCCAACTGGTGGGAGAAAGAGAAACTCAGACAACAATACTATCTGTGTTTAAGAGTTTCACCTCACACAAGCATGAAGCTGTTGCAGAGCTGGAGCACTCCTTATGACAGCTGCATCTGAAATGCACAACAGTGCATTACCACAGTTTCAACCAAAAAAACAGTTAGACCCTATTACAGTTACAGCACCGTACAAATTGAATAGATGCTTACATTACAGCTTTATTTATTTATTTTTTGGCTTTTTTGTTCATATCTCTACATTATATTGACTCTTTTGTAAATGTTCCCAATCTGTACAGCTTACTTTTTAATAATTTTTGTTTGTTTTTTCTCTGTGTGTGTCTACAGTATCTCTATGGTCCATTTGCCTTTTTTATATCCAGGTGACAAGGCCATAATAGTTCCCATGACAGGCCGTGATGCTTTTTCCATTTACCAAATGGTATTTGAAAACCTAAAGGTTTATGTGACAGTTTTTGAGTAAATCTCACAAGATCGACTGTAATGTTCTACAAGGGCAGAGTTAAAAATGGCAGATAATTTTACTTTAAGCCACCCACCATTTAGACCCAGCAGGTGGTGCAAGTGGAGGTTTATTTTTATTTTTTTTGATACCTTGAAACAACCCGGAACAGACATCAAGCTGTTTTAAAGAGCACTAGAGACTTCCACCTTGCTCTTTCTCCCGTGTATATCCCATCTCTCAGTCTGTTAACACTCTAGATAGATGTGGATAGAATATTGATTTTACAAAATAATGTATCTTAAACTTGTTACTATACTTAGTATGAGGTTGTAATCTGGCAAAATCACAACAATGTTTCAATGATATTTTACATTCTGACAGTATGACTGTCAGCATTTACATGCTGCAGAACTGCATTTCTGTCAGCAGTGCATGTATTTCTGTCCGTTTTCATCGCTGCGTCTGTGACTGTGGGATCAGTGATAATCTCTGAGGTGACCCACTGACACTTGCCCGGGGATAACCCCACATGCACACATATACTCTAATGCAGACAGCTGCATGCAGCTGGCCTCTTTAGCACCCAGATGTTCCGATGGGATTTAATGTAATGTAACTATAAAGTTGTTCCATTTAGCAAGAATATTGCTGTATTACTTGCCTCTCTTATTTGTCTACTTGTTGACTTTACAGTGGAAGATTTGTATCCTACCAAGTGGAGTCACTAGAAAAGTAAGGATGTTCTTCAGAAAGCTAAAGGAACATTTCCTTATAGTGTTGGTCTTATCGGTCCATGCTGGTATCAGGTTAGGATAATAGATTATGCAAACAAAGGTCCTTGCAAAGAACAGGCTTTTGTACTGTCTGGGTTTGTGTGGCTGTGGCTAAAAACAGTGGGAGACTAAGAGGCTTTGTGATCCTCTGAGCTACACTGAATGAGTGAGATAGTGAGAAAAGGACCAAATAAGAAAAGAAAAAGAGTTCACACACAGCAGAAAAAAGTTAAATAAATGTAGAAAATTGGCAAAACTGTTTCAAAAACTAAGAACAAAGAAAAGATATTTTGAATTATTTTTTAAAGAGAAAGAGGATGCAGTGGAGGCGGAGAGGAAGAGCTTGGTAGATTAAACTGGGTTAGAGGGGATTAGTGTCAGGTTTGGTTTGGTTGTAAACTCACATCCATGTCAGTCACTTTTGGCTGTGACTGACATGCTCACACTGCTGATTCATTCCATCTCAGAGATCAATCTCTAAATCAACACACGCAGGAACACTGGAGCACAGGAAGATAAGGTACATTGATTTTAATGCTGTTTCCGTGAGTTGACTGGATTTAAATGCATTTGTTTGTGATTTAAAACTGAAGAAAAAAACAGGTTGAACTGACTGACCACAGATGTGTTTTGTGGCGCTGTGGGTTGAACATGAACACAGTTCTTTTTGATTGTTTGTTCAAATATATTCAGGTCTTTATTGTCTTTTTAGTTATAGGAAATGTGGCTGCATTGTTTTATTAAATTATTTTTATTCAATAGAATGTTAAACTAATGGATTGCTTAGTGACAGAAAATTATAACTGGATTAGTTCAATTATAAAGACTTGTCAAAATTCACAGTTATTCCAGTTTTGTATGAAATCATATACATGTAAGGAAATGCAGTTTGTAAAAACTACTGATTAAATCCTTTTAAATGAAGCCCTGTTGATTGCACCGGGTCAACAATTTAGCAACCACACCTCCTTTAGTGTTAATGCAGGAACGATAGGGGATTAGGGAGGGGGATCAGGAATATATAGAATAAGCCACTGAACATTGGTAAAGCAATTAAGTTCTAACCTTACTGCCATTTCTATCAAACTTTTTTTTTTTTCCTTTGTTGTCGTTGTTTTGGGGTTTTTTTTAGGGCTAGATTTGTGGAAAGCTTTCTTTTTATTTTCAAGTGTGTCAAATTATTTTATTTATTTATTGTCTAAATTTTCGTTAAATATTTAATATTGATGATAAAATCAGAGTGCTTTGACTAAAAATGGCCATGGAATGTTAAACTAGTGGGATTAAAGCATTAAAATATGTTGGTGTTTTTTGTTTTTTTTCTTTTGGTTGGATTTTAGTGTAATAAATACTCTATGTCAGAACCGTGCAGATTCTCAGACATGTCATATTTAGTGGGAGGTTTTTATGATTTCTTAGAACTCTTCTATTTTGGTTTCCTATGACTTTAAAATAAATAACATTAATAGTTTTCCTTAAAATTAGTTTTTAGCAACAGTGGAGAAGAAAACTCCTTTAATAGATAATGTAGATGCTATTTAACAGAATTGGTGAAATGTAATTAAATCAGTTTTTCAGCAGTTTTTTGCCATAAATAATGTAGTTTATACTTTTTAACTGTACAGATCAGGACCCCTCCATAAACTGAATATTAGCTCTTTTGACCCATTCCTAAGAGCCATGTCACACCTTGCCGATTTATCCATTTCTATGTATTTTTTCAATGTACATAGCGTATTTATAACGAGTCCAGAACATATGTCCAATGACAATCTAACTTATGCATAAAGCACGGCAGCGTAATGCCCATGAAATGTCACAAGCCAGTGTCCTGAGGGGGCAGCAATGCGCCCTGAGGTGCCCGGCCTGCATAAAAGGATGTCTTTGATCGCGGTATTAACCCAGCCACCAAAAAGAAAAAAATAAAGAATGAAGGTTTGCAGTTGCAGCAGATTCAGCGTCATGTTTGCTAGGAAGTTTGTTGGTCGTAGCCATGGGCGTGAACGCAGGGAGGATCCATCACACTCACCTTCACACCTAACCTATGATGGGGATGAAGTCTGGAGAAGAACTGACGGTTTCCTCCTGAAACCCCACTTTTATACCAAAACGCTGCCAATACACCATTATACAATAGCTATAAGTGAGAAACAGGTTCAGCGGTCGTCTGGAACACGTCAAATATGTTGATATGATTTGGAGATAAGTTCTTGATAAGTTCTTGATAAGTTATACACAAGTAAATCATAGGGTTTTGGATAAGCTAGACACCACGACTTATGAGTAACTTAAACTTAACGTATGTCACCGATCAGATAATTTTATCTGTAACTGATGGCCCACGTATGAGCATACAATGGCATACTTCGGGATTTCTCAAAAAACTTGTTGTATGTGTACGTGTTTCAACGTACTTCAGCATACAACAGCGTGCTGTTTTACAAAGCTTACACATAACTTATCCAACATATGACAGCGTTTTATGCAAGATTTTTTGTGTGGAATATGCTGTTTAAATCGTCAAGGTGTGAGAGATCCTTAAACAAGAAGTGTTTTTATGTATGTGATCATCCTGCTTGAAACAGCATATTTTCCTATTTCAAATAATCAAGCATAATAGAAGATAAAGTTAAAAAATGTAGCACCATTCCTTCATTATTACTTGTGTTATATACTGTCTATTAAATCAGCACTATCACTACCACCATCAAGTTTGTTCCTAAGTTGGAAAATCTTTCCATGACTCCTCCAGACATTTCTGTGGTCCAATAGCTTAATCTTTGTCACTGCTAGCTATTAGTTTCTTATAATTGAAAACCATACTACCATTTCTTGATCAATTTCTATTCTGCTCTTTTCAAATGTACAGCAATCATACTTTTTGGATTTTTGAACCTGTCACAGACGGTTAAGTTACCTTTATTTTCTATATTAATTGTACTATTGTTGACAGGTGTGACAATCTCTAAAGGATAGTATTGCGTACAAAAAATTATCTGAAATCAGTGTGGGGAAAAGGAGTTTCCTATATTTACAAGGGGAGTTTTGTTAAATTTGTTTCACACCTTATATATTTTTATCAAACCACTGCATACCACAAAAACAACTGACTGGCTTAGGTAATGAAAAAACAGGCAAATGAGGAGACACAGGTGATTACAATCTGTTAAATAACAGAAGGCTCTGGCTCAGACAGAAATTATTAAACATGAATAAATCAGGAAAAATGAAAGAATGTAACTGAGAGATTCAATCCAATTATATAAATATCATGACCAATGAAAGTAAAGACAAAACCAACTAAAGAAAAAATATGCAAGAGACATTAACGAGAGAATATTGGGCAAAAGGTTAACAAAGCTAACTAGTATGGTAAACCCAAAACAGCAAAACTATATCAAACCATAAAAAAAAAAACATCATGCAACCTGCAGGACCTAAAAAGCATATCCATATTTTTAAAAGCTATTTGGCTGTTGTGCAGACAATGGTTATACTGAAGGTATTCATATTAACAGAGAGTCTTAAAGTGGTTAGCATTGAGGCCAGCAGCTGCAGTCAGTCTGCCCACCTTAATTTGATCAGGGGAAAGCAGCTGCTTTAGACTATTACTTAAAGCTTAGACAGGCCATCTGTCAGCAACTTCAAACCAAGACCGATATTAAAACCAAGGAGCAGGATGTCATCAATAGATTATTTTTGTGTAGGACTGTTGTACCATCTTGTAGTGATTCACATCAATCTCATGACCTTACAAAAAAGCCCTGAAAGCATTTCTAAAACCATATTTAGTTCCCAGAACTTTAAACAACATTGTGGCTCCTTTTGGCTCCAATTTAACTGAGTAAGAAGGAATGCATAACTATAAACTACATTTGGAGGTATTAAAAAAGTTGTAGGCGATTTATGACATATGCAACTTGCTCTACTGCATTTCATGATAATGTTTGGCAAATGTTATGTGATTTCTTTCAGGTCAAATACCGATTCCTTCCTCTACAGTGTTTCTAGATGACAACAATGAGACAATCTATGGAAGATGGTGAGAAAACAAAGAAACAAAGAAACTATGAGACAAAGCATTAGCTCTGCTCCTTTTACATTTGCTAATATAAACTCACACACGCACACACATTCACTCCTAAAAAACAACCAAACTTTCTCATTCACACTACTATGATCTCAGTGTATAATAAAAACACTACAAAACTCTTACAAACATGATGTAACTCTCTAACATTCATCAACCTCTCACACATACCATTAAACCTATATATACACCAACACAATCATATACAGATATATCCAGATATATCAGATTATCGTACACATACCATTAAATGCTCTATATACATACATACATAATATATATACATATATTATGAAATTCTTACACTTAGAACAAACTCCTAAAACCACTATTCAACACTCCTAGATATAACACTTTAATATTCAGACATGTACCTTTTTTTTCATTAAATGAACATTTTAATTATTAGTTTACATAAAAAAAATAATTAAATAACAAAAAGTTGATTAAATTGATAAATTCTGCTCATTTGAATCTGACTACAATTTTATAAAAAAAAAAAAAAAAAAAAGATTAAATGACTTTGAGCTTGAATGTTTTATGGTATATGTGAGCGAGTGTGAGGATTTATCTAAGATTTGTTAGTATAAAGTTTGTTGGTATACATGAGAGTTTATTGACATGTGAAGGAATCTGATGTTTATATTAGATAGTTTGATGTAATATATAAGAGAGTTTAATGGTATGTGTGAAATAACCTTTTGTCTAAGTTAGTTTGATAACAGATGTAAGAGAGTTTGCTGTTAAGTAAGAAAGAGTTTCATTGTACATGTTTGAGAGTTTGATGTTTAAGAAACTGTCATAGTGTATGAACATGAGAGTTTGGAAATATTCAATTGGGACACTGAGAATATAGGTGTTCTGATATGGTTTGGTTGCTTTATACAACTTAATAGCTGTGTTTATAACAAAGTTTATGCAAGCATGTATCATTTTTCATAAATTTTGTCTCATGGTGCTCTTCTACACATGTATGTGTAGAAGAGCTGATATAGATGGCGCTTTCCTTCGCTTTAGTCACTTTTCATATCTCAGTTGTTTCACTTTGGTGATAGACTCAGGTCATAGTTTAAAAGGCAGCTTTGAAAAGATGTATTAATAAGTGGCAGCTGGTGCCATTGCTTTTACTATTTTCCCCTTTTGAAACAATAAAAAAGACTTCCCTTTGAACAAATCAAATTGGATCCTCCAACTTTTATTCCACTTACCACACAGATTTATATTGGGATTTAGGTCTAGGAACATTGCAACAAAAGGAGGTTCAATTTTTTCTCCAGTGACTCTTTTCTATGTTATTTTGGCCATCTGTTTTGAATTGTCACTGTGCTGTAAGACCTTTGATTTTTCTTATAGGCTTCAGGTTTTTACATAAAAATCTCCTGATACGTCTACGAGCTCCTGATGCCATTAGTTGCAACAAGATTCCAAAGACTTTTAGAGTAGAAACAGTGGGATAACACAGCATCTGTTGGATAACTATGTGTTTTACATATTTATCCTTCATGCGTATTACTGTGTATGCTGTTTTGTTCCCTACAGCCTAAAAGTTTGATGTCCGATTATATGTCTGCATTTATATTTCTGATTCAGTTACAAATTTCTTAGGCAAGCTGTAATTTATCAGACAGCAAAAATAAGGCTGTGGTTGAGAAACGTCCCTTCTCTTAATTTGGAAAGCTGAAATAGCATTCAGTTGTGATATGATGTCAGTTGTGATATGAAGGTCTCTGTGTTTCTATGTTTGCAGGAGTCAGTGAGGTTTTATCGAGTGTTGTGGAGGATGTTGGTGAAGCTGTCAGTAGAAACATTAGTGGTGCTCAGCTTCTTCATGAACTACTGAGTGCTCCATGGCTACGCGCCTTACTAAAGGTATTTCATAAATTTTTTGTTGATGCAATGCATTGGACCCGGTATATATAGCTGGGGATTGATTAAACAATTGTTTGTGTTGCCTTTTTAGATTTATGAGTGCCTGTTGCAGTTCCAGAGATTTACTCCAAGTCCACTTCTTCCATGTGCCTCTGGACTCGTACAAGAGGTGAATAGACAAATCTATATACATCAATCATACCTAGTTTTTAATCTGGACTTATTTTCTTTTACAATGTTACATTTTTTTGTTTTGCCATTTTTTAGGCATTATCATATTTCATCAGGCTAATGTTTTAAATGCATCTTTTAAAAGAGATGAATAAATAACAATTTTGAAAATTGTTGAATTTTTGACAAATTGTTCAATAAACAACAGTTTGAATAAACAAATTGTTGTTTATTAATCATCTCTGCTCCTCCCATGTCTTTACATTTTCTTTTTAGCACCTTTTCTAACTTAGCCAACTCCTATTCTTTCGTTCTTTTCTATGAGCTCAGAATTCTAACAAAAGAGCACCATAATTAATACCATACGGCCAGCTTTATTTAAAATTTAAGCACATGAACTACTCTTCACCAAGATTTAAGCTAGGAATATATCATAAGGTGTACACATTGGTGTATAAAATCTTTAAGCTTTGCAAAACGTTATTTTGAGGTGGAATGCAGCTGACTTTTTCTCTTTGTTACAACAGCATTTTTTTTTCCTAATAATGAGCAGTATGTGTGTTTGCCTAGAGGTGGAAATTTCATAAGGAAATAATTTTTGGTACAATATTATGTTTCATAGGATAATTCAAACAACCAGAAAGTGTAATGCTACGTTTGCAATGTGATTTGAACAGCAAAAAAGTACCTGCAGCTTCCTTTTTGATGCTTGTACATTAAGACCAGGTGTGTACAGATGCATCTGATGTTTCTGCTGCTCCTGTGTTCAATGGCAGAGAGCAGCTTTGGAATATTTGCTGTGATCGGTGGGTGAAATTTGGTTTTAATGTTTTTAATTGAGAAAGTACACCTCTACACATTATCTGTGCAGTCAGTTCATTAAGTTCACAATCCTGCCTTAAAATATTATTTCCGTCTCGGACGTGAGCAGACCCCTACATACTGACGGTGTGCTGTCTCTAGGAATCCCCAGCAGCAGCTGCCTCAGGCCCTTTTACCCTTTGGTTTTTTACTCCTACTATTCATAGTGGCTGAAAGTAAATGTTAGCCTTTTTCAGATATGTGGTGCTAACTACAGGCACTAGAACAATAAAAGCGAACATAGTTTGCAGGCAGATTTTTCAACATTGTAAGGTAATTTAGGCAGTAAACAATTTTAATGGAGTGATTACAGCGATCTGCATCAGCAGTGCTGTGTCTGTCTCCCTGCCAGCTACCAAATCAGCTTCATTGATTGGTTGATGTGATTGATTGCTTTTTATACACCTGTAGATCCTCTCCTACTCGAGTGTCAGTTTACATCAGTGGCAGACTTTGAACTGTGTGGTATAATAACAGCCTTATTACAGTGTAATTTTAATAACCACATAAAGAGCCATTGCACTCTAATATGCTAGCAGAAATCCTACCAACATCATCAAAGCTTTGGCAACATCCTTATGCTTAATGCTGCGAGAAGTTGTTAATAAGCAGAGAGTAGTAGTGGGTATTCATAACCAATCAAGAAATTCACAAAGGTTGATTTTGGAAAATCTTTAGATTTGTAGATGATTTGCTTGTGTAGATAGAACCTGGAGTAAATTTCTGTTCCTGTTATTTTATGTAGTAAACCTTTTAAGGCCATTAACGTCATTGAGGTGTCTAGAAATGTTAATGCTCTTTTATTATGTTAATGTTTTATTTTTTTTAGATTTTCAACTTGTGTGTTTCACACTATGTCTAAAATTTAGAAAAACTAGGTGAACCCAAGCGGCCACATTAGTATTGGCTATGCAGAGAAAAATAATTACACATGAAATTACATGAAGTATTAATAGACTTTTGATGTTTTCATGTTTAATTGCAAAGCATAATCCCAGAGCATGTGAAGTGGTTAGAAAAAATTATAGTTTTTAAAACGTTTACAACAGAAATCTGTTTGATTCCTCCTAAATTCAGGGAAAAACAATTATTTTCACAACTCATTTATTAAGAAAGTTGAGTCCTAGAGCATGGAGTTTAGGCTTAGCATAAATCCATATTCTGTGAAGGGCTCAAAGCATGAAAAACAAGAAGCGCAAGAGAGATTTTAGGGATTAATTTAGGAAGAAATTTAATGAAGGATTAGGTTTCAGAGCAATATCCTGCCTTGTTCTGCCTTACTAATGGGGTATTGCTACATCCATTCTGCTAAAATGGTGAATATAAGCCCATCTGCACACCCAGCATGGCTGTCTACTAATACAGAAAGACTGAACAGCAATTATCAAAAAGGCAATCAACAGGCCACTTTTAAAGCTGGAAAAGTTGCAGAGATCTAGAGCTAAGGTTTAAGTGTTTTGAAAGGAAAGCTCTTAGTCTTTGCACTTAAAAAGTCATGCTTTTATGAAAAAGATTAACACTATGGTCTAAAGAAAGCAAGACAAGGAGGATTTGCGGTTCTTAAAGGAAAGTAGGGGAAACAGTAAACATCTGGATGGAGGTCAAGATCTGACTTTTTTAACGATGTGCAACATGTAAGGGTAGATGTAGATTAAGATTAATCAAAACTTAAAACACAGTGAATATTGAAAGAAGGGCAACACAGAGAGACAGAGACACAGAGGACAAACAACCATTCACACACACACTAACACCTAAGGAGAATTTAGAGAAGCCCATTAAGCTAACAGTCATGTTTTTGGACTGTGGGAGGAACCTGGGGTACCCGGAGAGAACCCATGCATCCACAGGGAGAACATGCAAACTCCATGCAGAAAGACCACGACCCAGGAATTGAACCCAGATCCTTCTTGCTGCAAGGCACCAGCGCTACCCATTGATCGACTGAGCAGCACCCAAATGTTATCCTTTCCTTTCAACCCATAATTATGTGTTGGTCTGTTGCCCAAAATCATATTAAGCACTCTAAAATGTTGGGTCGTATTCAGCAAATGCAACCAGTTTCATTTGTTAAGTATACGTTTCTAAGGGAATTGTATTATTTGAAATTCCACCTATGGTTAATAATCTTTCTTGTTTTACTTATTTTTCAGATCATGGTAATTATACAAAGAGCTAACTGTCCTTCACCTGATGCTCTTGAGCTCTACAATCTCCTCAGCTCACCACATATCCAGGTTTGACCTTTGATTGAACCAAAACATCCATCTGAAGCATTTTCAATGTTGATATAACACTTTTGGATGGTATTTGTGTCCACTAGGCCCTCCTATCATCTCACGACAGTGTGGCACAGTGTGACTATTTACCCATCCTTCCTCCTCTTCCGGATGAATTACCCGAGGATGAGGAGGCCATGAGGATTGTTTGTCTTGTGAAGAACAACCAACCTTTGGTGAGATTTAAGTAACGTTTTTGTCGACTCTCCATTGAAGTTTAATGATGGCCTAAATAAACCTATAATCTTTGTGTAATTTCTATTATTTGATGTATCTAATTGCAAATATTTAATTATTTTTCCATTGAATCAATGAACATTCACTCAAACCAATCTCAGTTTATGATTAATATTTGATACTGTACTAAAGTAGTTTGCAGTTAACCTCTAGATCAGTTTATACTCAGACTTTGAGTTTGACAGGGATCTCTTTAAACCTTAAAAAACAGAGTTTCTTGTTCATCCTCCAAGACTGGAAAGAGTTGCAGAAATGTAGAAGATGGGGTCGGAGTGATCCGCAGTCGTTGGAGCAGCCTCCGCCGGCTCACACTGGAGCGCCTCATTCCTGCAAGAAGGGCGTGCTCAGGAGAGGAGTTCAGAAGGGCAGAGAGTGAGGCCAGGCCTCTGCCCCCTCTTGGAAATCTGACCTGCCAATCTCTTCCTGGTTACATGTTGACACCAACATATTGTTTATGTCCACATAAAGCAGAACTTCCAAAGCAAGTGCTCCATCACTCAGCTCCGTCTGTTTTTAACCCAGGCAAGTGTTCCGGTAAGACAAGGATGAGTTGAACCGATCATTCATTTGTCTGTGATCAACCTCCATCTTCAGCCGCAATGATGGAGAATTCTGAGGAATCAGCCCATCATTAATTATGCTGATAATCATTATGTTAATCAAACCCCATCAGCATTAAATGTTCCCATTGTGAAGACATCGTTATTGATTTTTCCATGGACAGGCATATTCTTTGTTCCTTTTTTGCTACCATGTAAACCTGAGGGGGTGGGTCTCATGGTTCCATTTCTGGTGTGGGGTCTCATGGTTCCATTTCTGGTGTGGGGTCCCGTGGTTCCATTTCTTTGGGGGGTCTCATGGTTCCATTTCTTTGGGGGGTCCTGGGGGTTCCATTTCTTTGTGGGGTCTCATGGTTCCATTTCTTTGGGGGGTCCCATGGTTCCATTTCTTTGGGGGTCCCATGGTTTCATTTCTGTGGGGGTTCCCATGGTTCCATTTCTTTGGGGGGTCCCATGGTTCCATTTCTGTGAGCTTCGAACATAATTTGCATTCTTGTACTTTGTAGACGTCTACAGCTTTTCTTCTTCTGCTGTCCCCCACTGGTTTGTTTCAGAGAGACCCAAAACCAACAAAGAAGATGATGCTTCAACTGACAGGAGCAGTGATGATTATTCTTACCCTCCCCCTCCAATCCTAGCCTACAGTGTCAGTCTTCCCAACTCTCCCCTCATGTACAAAAAGGCTGCTTCAGGAGGAGAACTCAGGAACATTCGTACTCCTGGTAGGACTTTTGTTGAAGTCCACACAGCACCAGCTATTCCTGCAGCTCAGCTCTCTCATTGGCAGCAAGAAGTCCGCACTCTCCCTAATCCTACACACCGTCAACACAAAGAGCCTTTAAAGCATTCAGTTACACTCAACTCTTCTGTCCTGCATCACAATCAACCACAACTGGAGCAAAATCAGGAACAAAAACATGATCCACCGCCCAACCAAACCTGCTGCATGGAGGAGCTCAGGACCACAGTTCAGACTGTGGCCAGCAGTATTGAACACAGTAGTCAGGATGTACGCCACCTAGGACAAAAAATGGTGGCAGCCACAGAAATCATCACAGATCGTGTGGAGGAGAATGCCCAGGCCCTTAACCTTCTTGCTGAAGTGGTGGATAAGCTCCAAGGGATCATTGAGGCCAGAAACCAGCAAGAAGGATCCACTCGGTCTAACCGTCGCCCTCCACCACCTCCAAGAGTCTCTTCTTTATCTCCAAAAGGGATCTGCAAACCTCCCACATCGTACCCACAGCCCGCTTTGCTCTCCTCTTCTTCCTCCAGCTCCTCCTCTTCTCCATCCACCAGTTCCTGTGTGGATGGTTTTATGGAATACCAAAGTCCAAAAAGACGAAACATAAGCAGCAAGCAAGCAGATTATAGGGACAACAATGGACATGTTCTATTCAACAATGGACCTTTACCACAAGCTCAACAGGAAGGCAATCAAAGCCGTAATATCACAGGCTGGTTAACAATGAACAAGAAAAAGAAGAAAATTAAGCAGCCACAATAAAAGGTTCTTGCTTGGAAGCTAGAAACACACTAAAACTTATCTAGCCATTCTTTTTACAGGCCTTTTTTAGACAGGTTTTCTAAGATGAACAAACTAACATGTATCTTGTGATCACAAACTCAGAGTTTTTTTTTTTTTTTCTGAATCATCTGAAGAATGCTAAAGGAAAATAAATCAAAGGTACAAAGACTTTGTATTTTCTTCATGGGAATTTAGAGTAAGTGTACTGTTACTATGATTATCATTATCATTTTCCCATTTAAACCTTTAAAACTTTGGTTAGACTTCATTTTTTTATTTTTACTTCTACTATGATTGCAGCCTCATACACTTAACCCTGCAACTATCTTTAAAAATTTGCTTGAGCATTTGTCTTATTGACACAAAATGTTTCTGACCATTTCTCTATGTTAAATATTTTCAGCTCTGCCTCCTTTCTGAGAAAATAACTGCTTTGTTTTTTTGTTTTTTTTTTTTGTTTTGTTTTTTTTGGATGGCTGGCAAATTTGTTTTATTAAGTGTGTCTTTTGTCCCATAAAACTAATGAACTTCTAGTGTTTTTACCTTTATTGTACTGCAAAATACTGTATTGTAGCATTGAAAACCATTACAGGTGGTTAATTTTTAATCTAGGGGGCGACAATAAGGAGGGATGAGGAGACAGGAGACATCTACATTGCCAGAGTGATTCATGGAGGATTGGCAGACCGCAGTGGTGAGATAAAATTTATCCCAGCTGTCTTAGAAAGGCCTTAATAATGAATCTGAATTAAACAAAATATAGTATGGATTACCATAGATTTCTGTCTCAGGACTCCTTCATCCTGGTGATCTGTTAGTGGAGGTGAACGGCAACTCAGTGTTGGGGCTGGAGCCAGAAAAGGTCATTCACATACTGGTAGGTTTACAGGATAAAGGCCTATTTATGGTTTCAGTCAATCAGTATCAACTGTCTGGAACTAAATTATCTTTGTAATTATCAGGTCCAACACCTAAAACAATGTAAAACAAGAGTCAGAGATATTTTTACTCACGAGGAGAGTAGGAAGAGACCATGCAGTTACAATCTCCACCCCACTCTGCCGTCTTCAGCTTTCTCATCGCTATTTATTAAGGTCAGGGTGACCCTAGTTACACAAGCTGAGGTTGCACTAAAGAAGAAGGGGAACAAAATGACCTTACTTTGAACCTCATCACATATGTCAAAACAAAGCATGTGGTTTGATTTGCAGTTAAGTTTGTTCCAAGAATACATATTTCGAGAGTGACTGGTTCCAGCTCGAAAGAAAGGGCCGTATTACCCGGAGAAAGAAAGACCTTTATCTGGAACGGTCTTTAGCAACAGTTAATAAGCAATGAATCACACATTAAACATCATAATAACAAACATTAAGTATCTTATAAATGATTCCAACAGTAGTTTTCAAAGCATCAAATGCACTTGATTAGCATGGATATCCTGTATTCACACTGTTTCCTGATCACAGGGCGCTTGATCAAAGATTCAAAATAAGGAGCTGTACATTACTTAGAAAAAAATCCAGGTACAATTACCTTGAGTGTTGAATGATATAAGATAACAAGCACAAAGGATATCACATACAAATTCCCTTTGATCATCTCATTTTAACTAGTAAATTGCGTAAGGTAGACCTTATTTGGATATATATAGTATGCCTTTATATTTAAGTTAAAAACACATTTTGTAACAGATAACAATGAGGACCAAAAGTCTACAACAGAAGAATATTTAAATATTTATTGAAATGTGTGCTGCTAGATTGTCAGGCAGCCACCTGTAAAACAATCAGGACCCTTTGAAGGAAATAAATAGGTTAGTGGCTGGGGAGGGATGTGTTGACAAAATTTGGTAAAGAAACCACTAACCTTCTTAGGATCCGTGAAAGCAAGGATGCCAAATTTTGGCTCATTAATTTAGTGGGCTGGTGACAAGAGAATGATGTCACAGTGGGACTGTCAAACTGTGACAGATAATCCCCGGTCTGATGTTTGATTAAACACATCCATAAAATGAACAAAAATAAGTCAACTTTAAGGTTGACAAATCCAGTGGATTGACAGCAGTCGGCGATCAGAAAGCTATAACTGGCTCAGAACCATGGAAGCAGAAACAGGTGACAGAATCTAAGGGTCAGGCTTGAAAAGGTTGTAAGGGTAGAGAAACCACATCAAACAAAGTGAGGCAGATTAAGCATGACAGATCCGGAGGTTAAGCAGGAAGTAGAAACAAGGTCAATGTCCAGAGATGAGAAGCCAGGAGAATATTTGAAAGGCGCAAAGAAAAACAGGGAAATCAAGGAGGCAGAAATAAGATCGAAAATTGGCAAGAAAGAAATGCTGGACATTTGCTCTCACTAGGCTTTCAGTAATCTGGCACTGTTTGCCAGCCAGAGGGCAGTATATAAAGCTAGGTAAACAAGTTGAGTGAATGAGGAGTGATTAGGGTGCAGGCAGGGAAGAATCTTAGATGCATCTGAAGTATATAGTTCGAAATTATTTCAAACTAAACAACTTTCACTGGAAACTGTTGTATCATTAATGAATGTTGAGCTGCCGTCTGAACAACGAGCAGTTTTTTCTGTGTTCACCCAGGCCAAAACTACGCCTATTGGAAAGAAGTTGCTAAATAATAACAATTAAAGATCCCCAATTTAAGCGACAGTTTTAAGCCACGATTCTTGGTAAAAATCTTTAAAGAGTAGCTACATTTTTAATTTGGTACTGTGATAAATAACATATGTTATTGATAATATTACATTGTGTTCAATGATAATCTGATCGAATGATGTTTCTGTTGCTGGTCTGATGTTTCTGAGAAATTTTGCAATTGACATTGATTGTCCTGTCTGTGTTTTCTCCCTGTCAGAACAGTTCGATTGGAACTATTCTCTTTAAAGTTATTCCAAGGTCCACTCAGGTCACCAGCAACCAAAAACCGGTAAGAAAACCCCTCTGCTGAAATACTAAGGCTAGTATTTCGTGCAGACAGATTGAGAGTGGTAGCTTCATTAACCTTAACCATTGTGAATTCAGATCTGACCAGAGGTCATTATTCACAAGGGGATTTTTTTCAGTCTGTATTCTACCTAAGATTTTTTACTTCCTTGATTTAATTCATATAATCAGCTAAGATGATAAAACAGTCACAAGGCAATAATACCCTTTGATTTAGATTGCTTAAATTAAAAGAAAATCTCTTAATCTTGCTCAAACTTAATTCTTCCCATCAAAATTCCTTTTTTTCTGAGTAAAGGTCGGTTTAACTAAATTCACTTTTTCAGAATCCAGGTTGTAATTTCTTAATTTATCAACCTCCTACAGTGTTTGCTAATCTCCACTAAACACCTTGATTTAGTGCTAGACATTGGATTGACATGGACCCAAGATATGTTGAGCGTTACTAAATTTGTTTATTGTTGTGAAAGTGCGCAATGAACATCTCCACTATAATATGATGAATATAGCTGGTTAGTTATTGGTGAAACGAAAAACACCACTTGTCCCTTTAAAGAAAGGTATACACTATACTGTATAATCCTCTTCTGTCCCTGGCAATTTAAAATTGTGGGATATTTTTATTATATTGTGATTTTTATATCATGATATTTTGATGAACATCACACTAAAGTCAAAATGACCAAAATCTCTTGCACTTTTTCATTATGCCTGATTACATTTTCAGTTTTCAGAGTCTTTTGTCAAAACAACATCTTCAGAAAAAATCTTATTGCCTCAGATTTAGGCGGAAACATATTGTCAAATTAAAATATTTATTAAATTAAATTCCATTATAATTTGACCAAAAATATAAGAAAAAAGAGGAAAACTTAAAAAATTAAAAACTTGCTGACTGGAAAGGTTTCTTATGTGTAGATCTCTCTGATTTTATCGTTTTAAGGTAGATCATTGGAATCTAGTTTCTCATTCCAGTATCATTGATTCAACTGACCTTTGGAATTATACAGAACATGACCTCTGTTTCTTTTATAATAGTTTCTTATGGCAATTACTTTGTGTGATATATTTTCCTGAAATCATGTGTAGGAGGTGAACATCTAGTAATGTGCGGACCAGTAGTCTCTTGAGATAATGGGTTTAAAGTTAAAAACGGATTCTGTGTCATGTGTGTCTATAAAGCTTTAAGCCAATCAGGAAACAGTTGAGCCATCAAGCAGGAGGCTGAAAGGCAACAATGTGGAGCAGATCAGCAGCTCATCTCACCCTCCGGTTACTTTATTTATAAAAGTTAGTTTTTCTGCTTCAGGCTGCCACATAAAGCACTATTTTAATTTAGAAGCGACAAAATAATAAGCATGTGGTGAAGTACTTAAAATATGATAAGTTAATATGTCAACAATATTTAAAAAGCAAATAAAAAGGGCTACACCTGTCCTGTAGTTATCTTGTAATTTCTTTCCCTCTTAATGTGATTCACAGCCTTAGTTACACCCAAGTTAATTCCAGCTCTTAAAATTAACTTTTTATATACATACATACATACATACATACATACATACATACATACATACATACATACATACATACATACATACATACATA
>NW_015151210.1:39669-50708 GCF_000732505.1 Cyprinodon variegatus
ATACATACATACATACATACATACATACATACATACATACATACATACATACATACATACATACATACATACATACATATATACATACATACATACATACATACATACATACATACATACATACATACATACATACATACATACATACATACATACAGTACATACAGCCTTATGTAAAAATATTCATATTTTTATATAAGGCGGCATCTATCATTTCTTAAGTTGATTCTTTTAAAGCACCAGATTATATCTGAAGATAAAGTCTGCTAATGATAGGCCATGTTTTGATAGAAAAGAAAGATCTAAACCAAGCTTATTTTGGCACAGAGTTTGAGTTTGTTATTTCATAACCATGTTCTTTTATTTTCTGTCTGCTATAATAGAAAAATATAAAAGTTTATCTTTAAGTATATCAATCTCTACCTCAGATTGAATCAAGGAAACCAGTATTCATAATCAGTGTTTTGTTTTGTTTTTTTCTGTCTTACAACTTTATTTAATTCCTTATTGTGGACATCAGGAAGATAGAAGCAGTTATATTTGTCTATCTTGATCTGTTTTTTAGGTGTATATGAGGGCCATGGTGGACTACTACCCCCTGCAGGACTCCTCTATACCATGTCCAGATGCAGGAATGGCTTTCAGCAGAGGGGACCTGCTGGAGGTGGTTGACCAATCAGATGCACAGTGGTGGCAGGCCAGAAAGGTTCCCTGTGGTGCTTCCTTCGCTGGTCTAATTCCTTCTGCCAGCACCCTGAGGAGGTGACACACACACACCTGCTAGCAGCTCAGTCTGCCACCAGAGGGAGCAATTGTTTCTCCAATTGTTTTAAGTAGCTTATAGCAAAAATGTGATATTCCATTTTTATTGACTAATATGACTAATTGACTAATTGGCTATAAATGAGTGATTTGTACTTATTGAGTATTTTATAATAGCCGTGTTGTTACAACTCTGACTGTAATTATCTACTAGTATATCTCTATTTTCACCTTCACAGTAAACAGAGGGAGCAGTGGTGGTGCCATCCTTCCCAGGTTCACACCTGCATCAGGCCTTGTGAGAACATTCACTATGTCTGAATTTATGTTATATACATCCATACTGTACATTTCAGGCATCCATTCAGTCTCTCTAGACCAATTTTAATAAACTATTCTCAAATGTGCGTTATCATGAGGCAACGATACACATTTTCATCTGATAGACAGGATAAAGTGCTTAAATACTAAATATGAACTGCATGTTCAGGTGGAAAAATCTATCATTTACAGAAATGATCTTTGTCCAGCATCCTCGGTGAAAATTAAATATATATATATATATATATATATATATATATATATATATATATATATATATATATATATATATATCTTTCTACCTTTGAACATAGTTGTGGATATGGGCTTTTGATGCCAAAAACTTAACAGGTTTTGTATAGTTAGGTCATAGCTCCTGCAGACAATCCACATGCTCATAAATTCCCATGTAAAATAATTACAATATTGGTCCCTCAAACAAGTAAAAAATTATCAAATTAATCCAGAATGCAGGGCCCGTTATTAAGTGGACAGAGAAATTAGGTATATCCCTTTAATCAACATATATACTGCTTACCTTCTTTCTGTGAAATATGTTTCTAGTCCTTTTCATAGGAGTGAAGCTAAACATCTATAAACCTTTATTTAGCATGTAGTTTTCAAATTATAATGTTTGTTGTCAGAAAAAGTCAGAAAAAGTCTTTAAGTGTTCATGCATATTTCTACCTGTGTTGCATTTATGGAGAATCACTTTCAACAGCAGTTTGTTTCCTTCCTGCTTCCTGAAGACAGCGTGGCTGATAATGGTGAGTGTTAGTGCTGATAGTGCAAATGCTCACATTTTTTGGCATTTACAAGAACCACTGTGCACTGTTTAAGATATACCAGCGATGGACAAAAGCAGCTGCAAATGTTTTAATGAACCTTTAAACCTTTAAATGTTCCTTGGGTAGATGAAAATGCTTTTTTTATCATCATCTAAAACGGGGGGAAGTGTTGGCCAAGTGGTTAGAGCAGTGTGCTTGTGCTCTGAGAAGGTTGCAAGTATACTGTTCGATTCCCACAGCCTGCACTCAGGCTCTCTTAGCAAACCCTTAACTCCACACTGCTCCCCAGCCGCCACACAATGGCAGCCCACTGCTCCCGCAGGAGATGGATTAAATGCAGAGATACATTTTTCCAGTGTGAGATCAACAAAGTTCAATTAAACAGTGTTTCCCAACCTTTTTTGACTTGTGTACCCCTTTGGGCATTTTGCCTTACCATAAGTTCCACTCTCAGTCAAAAATATGATAATTGTTTCAAAGTGGAATGTATAACTTAATTAAAGACTATTTTACTTAATCTTTTAATATGAGCATTTTATTTTTTATAATCTAATGCTTTACATTTCAAATATAAAAGAAAAACATAGATATGTTGCATTGAAGTTAATAAGGAATCAAAATAAATACAAAATAAAAACCTATTATAAACCTGTATTTATTAAGCTGGGGCTCCTCTGAGTATCTCATTTATAAACACATTTAAACTTGATGAATTTAATACAGAACAACATACAGAACAAAAATTCTAGTCAGACTGAGTTAATTAGTTTTTATTTGTATTCATCAAGACACCTGAGCTACTCTGATGAGCTCTGATAGCTCAGTGTGAAAAACAGTTGATAGCAGGCTGTGCTCTACATCCAGTCTGTTCCTCAGCTTGGTTTGGATGTGTGTCACAGCTGAAGGTGAACTTATTTTACTACCTACGAAATAAAATATTTTCATGTACCCCTGGCAATGCACTCGCAGACCACTAGAGCTATTTGTACCCCCAGTTGGGAAACACTGATCTAAACAACTATTCATTGTAGACCTCCTCCTTTTAGCGATATGGAAAGCTGAGGTTGAAGTGAAGCTGTCTTTGATTTATTTTAAATCAACCAACATGGCGTAATTTTTTTAAATTCACATGCATTGATTGCCTAGGCTAAGATGAATAAACGATTAGAGTTGAATCTGGTCAAAGTGCCCAGTGGGTTTAATTGTAAAGCAGCCTCACACTGTCAGTGTGCCCCAGGACAGCGCTGGCTACAATGTAGCTCACCACCATCAGTGTATAAATGGCTGAATGTAATGTGAAGAACTTTGGGGACCATTTCTAGAGTACGATACAAGTAGAAGCCATTTATCACATTTATTTACCTTTATGTGACTCAAATTAAACATTTCCTGTTTTGTTTGGTTCTTTACAATTTGTTATTTTGACAAAATAATGAGGAAAAAACATAGGGTTTTAATAGATTTCTAAATTTCCTAAAATTCAGACATTTTAAATTTTTTCATTGTTATTTTATGGAAATGTCTAATAAACTTTGTAACTTAAGTCAGATTGATAGAACGTTTGGTTCAGAATTGGTCAATCAGAGCCCTGTATGCTGTCAATCAACAATCAATTTGCTTTCCTTAAGCCGCTTAGTTATTAATGCAATTCAGTTTCTTTATATAGCACCAATTCACAAAACTTCTCATCTCAAGGTATTTAGCAGAAAAAAATCAATCAAATCATGCAGTCAGAAAACAGCTGATTGCATCCTGTCATTGATTTTGCAAGATGCCCTCCTCCTGGATGCCAAGAAAGTAGATATTTGCTTGCTTTGTGTTGCTGCGCTGTGTTGCAATCCCTCAAACCAAGCATGCATAGAGTGACAGTGGAGGGGGAAAATTCCCTTATAAAAGGAAGAATCCTCCAGCAGAACCAGACTCTGTCTGAGCGGCCTTATGTTGAGGCCAGAATTAATTCAGTTATTAATTATTGTTTAATTGTAATCAATTGGTATTTAATCTCCTGTTAAGGTTTTGGTCATGGACATTTGGCTCACTTATGCATACATTTCTAGACATCTTCAGAACTTCTTTTGATTTTTACCAAGTATTTCCTCTTGATGCTGTCCATTTCACCATTATCAGTCTCTTTGTAATCAGATTACAGCCAAACACCTTATATTTTGGCTTCATTAGACCAGAGAAACTTTTTCATAAAACTACTTTTCTTTTCCCAGAGAAATAAACAAACAAACTGTAATCCTGCTTTTTTTTAATTTCCGTTGCAATATTGGCTTCTTTCTCCCTTGAGTTACCTTTAACAATATGGTTGAAGAAAATGACATTCTATCGTCAGCTAAATCTAAAATCTTTAAGAATATTTTGATTTTATCCTATGGTTCATACTTTCATACCAGATAGATATGTGGCGCAATACCCCATGCTGTTTATTTTGGCGTTTAGTATTGGGTAATATTACTGTCAACAAAAACCTATGCATTGGCCTAATTTATAAATGAAGGTTTAATGGTTTGATATTTGTATTTGTCCCTATTGTGAGCTCATACATAACATATTACATCAGATTTTTAATCTGCGAGCATACAAGTTTAGCATTTATGAAAACAAGCCCTCTAAGCTCAACAAAAAAGCAATTACAAAATAAAAAAATTCTGAGAACAAATCAGAAATTGAAAGGTACAAATCACAATTTTCCAGCACAAATCTAGAACCCCTAATTAAGCTGTTACTTTCTTTACCAGTTGGTGGCTCTAATGCAGATGAAAGTGATTCACTTACTGCCTCTAAATGAGAAGAAGAGAAAAAAGTAACCATTTAATGAATTTTTATTCTGTGCATGCTTTGAAAGCAACATTTAACAAAGATATAAAATAAGATCAATGTTTTATCGTCCTCCTCCTTTCGTTAGCAAACACTCTATAGTTGCAACACTGCCACCAACTGGTAAGGAGTGTAACAGATTTATTTAGGTTGTAGAGTTTGTTTTTTTTATTTTGCAGAGTTGCAGCTTTGTTACTTGTACTAATAATTAAAAAAATAGTGTTCTCCCAGATGAAGCATCTGATGCTACGTGAGTCTAGAAGAAGCATACCAATCTTCAATATAATTACATTCATTGACTGCATTTACACATTCAGACACCTATGCTTACATTTCACTGACAACTATCTTACCTCATAATGCAGTGGCTTAAATAGATGAATCTTGTGCCTTCAGCTTTGTGGAAATTGGCTATAAGATAAACCAGTCTCCTCATGGTTTACAATTCTCTTCCTGATACCTTTTCTCATTTTTTTTTGACTGTCCATGTTTTCAGAGACAGAAGGAAAGAGGCGTTTCTCCATTTAACCAAATTATGTGAATCAACCTCACAGAAGCTTAAAAAGCAATAAGTGGTTAATAAGAACCATAATTCTAATAAATCCAAAGAGAGAGTTTTGTATTATTCATTGTCTTGTTATTGTACCATTTATTAGCCAAAAAAGAAAATTGCTTATCAATAGAGCTAAAAAGGAAACGTTTAGTCTGATTTATATGAAACCTGTTAGATCTCTTTTTAAAAAGCAATTTCTGGTGAAGTGCTGCCATTATGTCCGTGTTTTTTGTTACCGTGATACCTTCATCAGTGTGCTATGCTGACATCTTGAAGCGTGGCTTAAAGGAAACAAAGTTTAACTGTTATTTTCTGCCTGTAGAGGAGGATCTAACACAAGCTGATGGCAAGAGGATCCAAACTGGTAATGGCACCATTTGAAAACATGAGACGTTTGAAAGACTGAAGTTTGGCTCCAATTTTAAAAAGGCATTTCTCTTTTTAACAGATTTGGAAAACAATAAAGAAATTAACTTTGGTGGGTAAGTTTGTCCAGACCAGAATGAGTTCCTCCACTCCAGATATTTAAATATAATTTATATGACTCCTTAGAAGTCAGTTTTTTATTCATTATGTCATTCTATAGCTAGAGTCTGTTCCATTGTTTATATAGATAATTAGAAAAATAATTCATAATTTATTGAAATTACTGAATAAGTAAAAAAGAAGGGAGCTGATGAAGATATTGTTTTCTATATATGGTGAAACAGATGTTAACCTAATAGGTTTGGTATTTCATTTATCCAGTTTTACCAAAAAAAAAAAAAGTTAAGATTTGTGTTTTTTTTAATGTAATATCAATGTGCATCGCTGTCACTTCACTTACGGTATTTATTTATTTTTTTTACTTTGACTTTTGATGTTTTCTGATTGGAAAACAAAAGTAAAAAAAAAAGTCATTGGCAGGAGAGTAAAAAGTGAATGTTTCTTTCTTCAGATGAGGAAGACTCAGATATAACTGAGGGGATTTATCTTGGTAAGTCACCGGCTCCCTGATTTTTAACAGCACAGACTTGATCATTTGTTCATTAAAATATTTATTCATTTGAACTGTTATGTATAAAAAGTTAGATATTGTAGAAAATATTAACTAAACCAGTCATTTTATTTAAAATCTATATGGCTTTTTTCTTATTGTAAGTTTCTAGAGTAAATACATTGAATCTAAAATGTACCTAGAAATGTTGATAGTCAAGCTGAAAGAGTTATTTGGTAAGATCCCTTTATTATTCACATGTTAAAATAGAACCATTTACTGACTCAATTCATAAAATATAGATATTCATGAACATACAATTATTTAGGTAAAAACATATATATTTTACCTTTGAGCAAGGTAACACCTGCAATATGTGGACAGTTTGCTTTTATATCAAATTGTATCTAATTGCATAATTTGTAAAATCAATATATTATTTGAACCTAAATCTGTTTTTCAGTAGAAAGTTAAAACATGTTTTTTTGGCCTCCAACAGCGGGCTTCCGGCGGAGCTTCCGCCTCTGGAGGAGGACGTCCTATAAGAGGAGGCGGCAGTCCTGCACTTCCTGCACCCCCAGTACCAATGCACTGGCCACCCCTTATGAGGAGGTAGCCTTGTATCAGCGCCTCCCGCAGGAGAACCACCGCCTCATCATCCTCATTGGTGAGAGGAAAACCTTCAGAAAACAGAAGGTTACAATTTTCTGAAAGCAGCTTAACTTTGCATAATTGCATATTTTTAAAGCAAAGAAGAAAGGTTCCTTAGGGAATGTTAAAGAGAAAACAGTCTGAACATTCAGTTCAGAAAACTGAAAATAAATAAGAATAACACAATTATATCTATGTGTTTACTTTGCTTAACAAACTGTTCAGACTGTTGTGCTGCAGATATCAGAATGTATAATATTAGCTCCTATTGTGCTATTATGGCTTCTCCCTTGTCCACATTGTCAGAGTACAATTCAATTCAGTTTATTAATATAGTGACAATTTACAACACATGACATCTAAAGGTACTTTACAGTTCAACCAGATCATCCAGTCAAATTGATTCAAAGTTTTCTATTTACCGGTAAGAAAAAAACTGGTTGATTACACTGACTCATTGACTCGAAGGCAATCCCTCACACCAAGCATGCTTGTAGCGACAATGGAGAGAAACAACCATCTTTTAACAGGAAGAAACCTCCAGCAGAGCCAGGCTCAGTGTGTGCGGCCATCTGCCAAGGCCGACTGGGGTTCAAGGAGACAGAAACAGAAAAATAAGCAGAGATACAAAAGGCAAATGTAAACCAGCTCCACAAGCAGCCCTGACCAGGAAACACACAGCCATGAAGCTCTGAGCCAGCTCCCATGTCAGAGGATGAAGGTAGCACATCCAGCTAGTCAGGGTCAGAGAAAAAAACTCTGAAAAACAGGCCGATTGATGGCAGCAGCACAGCTGATATTTCTCTCCAGGATGGAGTCACAGCCAAACAAGAACAGACCAGATGAAGCTACTATGAGAAAATAGCAGAGAAAACATAGTGTAAGAAATTGAACCAACAAATTCTGCAGGGTGGGAGAACAGAGATAGAATGAAGCAGAATGATGAAATGGGGGTCCCTATGTCCTCCAGCAGTATAAGCCTATAGCAGCATAACTATAGAGATAGCTCAGACAATCAGAGCCTCTCTAACAATAAGATTTATCAAAAGATATCCAAACCAAACTATTGTATTCTGGGAAATGTATTATTGCCCCTATAATTAAATATTTTAGATTGTCATATGTTGGAGGGCTATATCTAATTTAACTCATGCCTGTTGGCCAAAGAATAATCAGGCGGCTGTCTGATAAGATTATGTTTGTCAAAAGCATCAAACGGACCTTAAAATGCAATACATCAAGCTTTAATCACAGATGGGAAACAAAGCAAATAATATTCATCATTCAAGAAATGGTTATCTGGTCTAATGGTTCAAATGCTGAAGTACTTCATTGACCATGACCTGGATTACTGAGAATCTACAGAGATATGTTACTTCATTAAATGACAGAGTCATTATCTAAAAATAGAGAAAACACTGAGCTTTCCCAGAAGAATCTATCAAAATAAAAAATTTTCAAAGATATCATCAGCCTAACTGATCTAGTTGACACTAAACCAATATCTAAAGCCATGCAGGCCGTGTTTGTTTCAGTTAAGGTCAGAGTTCAAGTCTCTACGACATGAAAGAGACTGGAAAAATATTACGGTTTTAAGATTTATATTTCCATAGGTTGGTATTGTGAACCTTATTTGTGTGTTTTTACAAGATGTGATACATTATTACACCAAATGCAAACAAATATTGTAAACAAAACATTTAGTAGCTAGATTGTAGTTCTATAACCACAAATCAATGCTGTAGACCATGAGCATGAAATAACAAAATATATCCAAGACTGAAAAAACTGATCTGATGCGGTCAATAAACACAACCAGTCAAAGGAACTTTGTTTTTATCCAAGAACAGGTGCTTCAGGAGTTGGAGTCAACGAGCTGAGGAAGAGACTCATCAAACTAAACCCTTCAACCTTCCAGGGACCCGTACCTCGTATGTTTTCTCAGCTCATTTATGACACTTTAGTTTTGCAGCTCCTCTTTGTTATAAACTGATAATTGAAATCCATGGAAAAATGACTTGAAAACAAAACACATTAATTTCTTTATAGAAAAGAATGTGACTTTGACTTAAATCTTTTGTATTATATTCACATTTTTATATCTTAATGTAGTAAATATTGTTCTATTGCAGCAAAACATACATTTTATAAATAGAATTTGAAGAAAATGAAACCCAAAAATCCAACAAGAATTTCTTAATTAAAAAAGGTTTCGAGAAGACCTTTGCTGTTGTCTCAGATTAAATTTTGCCACATTATTTGATTTTTATTTTTTTTATATTTTATTTTTTCAGACTGTAACAAAAAAAAGTGTTTCTTTTTCAAATGTATTTTTGTTATCATCTATTTATTTGTTTTTATGGATTTTATTCTTTTCATACCAGGCTTCACAGCTTACTCGCCTTACATTTTCAGCCCAATCCACAACTCTTGTCTTGACCAATAAAAATGTTGTTGCCAACCACCATGCAGACCAATAGATATGCGTCTTCACTCCTTACTGCAGAGTAAGGCCCACCTCCAGAAGTAAAGAAAATGTATCTGTACTTATCAATTTTCAAAAATTCAGTTAGTAAAACCTCAATCTCTGAGTAACTTAAAAAACAAAATTTGAAAACATGAAATCTGTAAATAAAGAAATGAAAAGATACAATACCGGTATATTTAAAAAAAAAATAAAAAATAAACAATTTGAGAACACAACAAAGTTACTCTCAAAACCTTCTTTGATTAAGTATTTGTGGATTACATTGTTTTTTTTTCACCCAAAATTTCCCTTTCAGTTATCCAGATTAAAGAAGGGGAGCATAATTTAATTATTGTTCTACTTATTAGTTGGAATTGAACTGAATAAAACGTTTTAATCCCCAAAGAAAACAACAATTATAAAGTGGAAATGGTGGAAATATAAATAAGAATAAAACAAATCAGCACTAAACATAAACTGATTTAATTAGACTGAAATTTGTTAGAAGTCTATAAGTTATAAGTCTGATGTAAAGTAGATTCATAATCAAAAACAGCAGCCAAGTGTATAACATTACACAGATTTAGAGCAGCACACCCAGACAGTCTCTATCCATTGCTGCTCTTTTATTGTGAAATTTACAATCAAATAATTTAATGGAAAACGTTAACTAGTTAAACGATGTCCCTAATATCCACAGGATGTACATTTGTTGCCGTTTCCAAATTCAGTATAGGTCCTACTATTTAAATTCCCGGTCCACTAAACCTAGAATAATTTATAACACCAAAAGCAGAAATACTTTTTTATTGTTGGAAATATGGAGCTAATCTTTCTTTGTTTTGCACATCTCATTTAGAGCTCAAGTTATTTTTAGGAAATGCAATAGAAATTAGTTCCCTTTTGGTTTCATTTGTAACTACCCAACAGTTCCTGATTAATTAGTGTTCTTGGTAGCTACACATTAGTTCTCTTTGATTCCTTGGTATCTATCCATTAGTGTCTGATTAGTTACTCTTTGTTTTCTTGGTAACAAAACATTGGTTCCTCATTAGTTCCTATTTGTTTCCTTTGGTAACTAGACATTAGTTCCTACTTAGTTACGCTTTAGTTACTCTTTAGTTCCTTGGTAACTATACATTAGTCTGCTATTAGTTCTCCAGGTGTTCTCTCGTAGTTAATATTTGTACCTTATTGTGAAGTTTAACCAATTTAAGATATTCTTCCCATGATAAAATTATGCCACAATGTGCTCCTGTAGATACAACTCGCCCAATGAGAGACGGGGAGCAGGCAGGCAGAGAGTACCACTTTGTCACTAAAGAACTGTTTGAGTACATGGTTTGCAACCACAGGTAGGATTCTTTAGTACCATCCTTTGTGAAAGGTATGCCTGCTTTTGTACTCCATTAGTGATGATCTGCATAATTCTCTGTGTTCAGATTTGTTGAGTATGGGGAGAGTAAAGGTCACCTGTATGGAACCAGCATTGATGCCATTCACGATGTGCTAAAACGAGGCCGGATGTGCATCATTGATGTTGAACCACCAGTGAGTTCACTAAGGAAGCCAACATGTTAAGAGTTTTCTACACTTCCTGATGTTAAGTTTATGTTATGTGATCCAGTGGAGTCAAATACATTTCCTGCCTTCCTAATATTGTCCTATTCATAATTCAAATTCATATTAAGTCATTTA
>NW_015151210.1:51124-63721 GCF_000732505.1 Cyprinodon variegatus
ATGGATGGATGGATGGATGGATGGATGGATGGATGGATGGATCTGTGACAAGGTCAAATAAAACAGATAAGCTGGACAGTTATAGATTATTTGAATTTAGAAATTTTACAGTGCAGCATGATGCTCATCCATTTCATAGGTGCGATTGGTTAAACAGTGCCTTTGTGTTTTGTTCTTTTTTTTTTTGGTTCTCAGAGCATCCATTTTTTACGATCAAGAACCCTGAAGCCGTATGTGATTTTCATCAAAGCACCAGGCCCAGAATGTCTAAGACAAAGTCGAAGGAACGCCAGAATCATCACTGGTTACGCCGTCAACAGGGCATTCACAGTAAGAGCACTCGCAACCTGCTTTTATTTCTAGAGAGACTTATCTGGGTAAACTTGGTAAAAATGTAAATCTTTACAATCCGTAAAACACATGTGCTGAATGCCAATGACAGGATTACAGCAGGAACTAAGATCTCAAATGTTTACTTTTTTTGTTACTCAGGAGGATGACTTTCTAGAGCTGGAGGAGATGTCCCAACTCATCGAGGCCAAATGCAAACAGTACTTTGATAGCGTTGTGGTGAACGATGACCTACAGGACGCTTGCATGCAGCTCTGCTCCATCATCCAGCAGGCGCAGAACGAGCCTCAATGGATCCCTGTGTGCTGGCTGCATGCAGAGGAGTAGCACATGAGGAAGGCAGAGCCCTGCTGATGAGTTCTAAGAGAAGACAAGGAAAATTAGCTAAAGGATAGACATAATCTTTCAGTCAAGCTTACACATGATGCATGTATTGCTTCAGTATGTAGCAGATTTCTATCTGTCTCATTAAATAAAAGCAGATTTTCAGTCTCAGCTGGAAATCCATCTGTTACTTTTCTTTGTCTGTGATCCTGAATTGAAAGCCTACTTAAAAAAAGAGGAATGTATTCTGAAAAATGTGCTTTTTTAAATTCTTAGTTGAATTGTTATATTGTGACTGATTACCATTGCTATTGCTACTATTGCTTAATGTTTGATAATGTAAATAAAATGGAGAATTAATTTCCACGATAAACAAACCGTCATGAAATCTAATCATTTTAGGGGAATTATAAAATGCTTGAATACTAAACTGTCACTTTGTAGTTGAGCAAAGATGTACATTTATCAGAAGGTATCTCTCTCTCTCTCTCGAGAAGGATAACTGTATTGTTTACTTTACAATTTGGATTCCTATTTTTTTTTTTTTTTGCTTCCATTGTCCTCAAGAAGTTCTAGACCCACTTCTTGATTCTGTGTGATGGTCAGTCAGTGTTTGTTAATTTTTTGTCCATTTCAGTTCACATACATAGCTCAGTCAAATGTATATGTATGTTTTTTTTTATACGCTTAATGTATTTCCAAAGCACACCTTGATTAAGTTTTCACTTTCTTGCCTGTTTATCTTAAGTATTTAAAATATCTCTACAGCTAAGGGGACAATTGTGGTTCTAGGAAATGTTTCCGTGGGTTACTACTGTTTACCGAGGGTTGGCTGGAAATTGATAGGCCCAAAAACATCTTAAGGTCAATATGTACTGATCAAAATAAACCAAAAGGAAAATAAACACACACATCTATATCTTTCAAAAATATCACAGACTTATTTTTCATTAGAGTCCTTACTGACAAAGCTATGCGCATATTTATACATTAGTGCGTTTGGAGAGAAGAAGTAGAAGAAAAGGGAAATGAACTAAAGGATAGACAAGACCTTTCATCAAGCTTACACATAATGCATGTAATGCATCAGTATTCAGCATATTTCTATTTGTCTCATTAAATAAAAGCAGATTTTCAGTGTCAGTTGGACATCCATCCATTACTTTTCTTTGTCTGTGATCCTGAATTGAATGCCTACTTAAAGAGGAGAGAAGGTATTCAGAAAAGTTTTATTGTAAGATGGCTGTGGAGTCCAAAGGAAGTACATATTTAATCATTTGTTTGGTCTTGAATATAACATACAAGTTGAAGGTTTAGAAAAGGTTAATATAATTGATATCAGGAAGCTAAGCTGGGTGAAAACTTTTTGAACAAAGTTTAGGCTTTAAGCAAAAGAAATAACATCCAAGTTTAAGGCTAAGAAAGGATTAGAGAATGATAAGATTTCCCACTATAATAACGCTATCAGAATTTCTATATAAATCACTAAAATACAGAGCTAGAGCACAGTAGATTATACAAAACAATAAGGGAATTTAATCATTTGCATTTGTGGGAAACTAAGAGTGAAATACTGAAAGGAACTGTATTTATTAGATGGCCTGACATTAACCAATAATTTAACAGGGACAGTTGAGTACAAGAGCTGCCGTGGAAAGCAAAGGGAAAATAAACTAGAAAAGGACCTTGGTAAATCATAGCAACTCAAGGCTTTGAATATGTCTAAGTCAATCCCCCCACACTACCAAGAGCTGAAGATACTGTCATGCATATAGGATGTGGAGCAGCTTGTGACATCCCATATGAGTGTGAGCAGGACTTAACTCCTTCAGTGACACAGATAAAAGGTGTGAAGAATCCCTAACAATACCCCTGTTGTCCTGAGACCTGTCCTGCCTTTGTTTCTCATGTCTAATTTTAGATTTCACACATTCTTCCCCTGTGACATAGAAATGTTCATTCAGTAGAGCCAAAGAACCGACACATAATGTGTCCTAAAGGTCAGCTGACATGGATGACTTCAACCAGGAGATTTTGTCTGTGGCCTCAAACAGATCCTCTGTTTGTTGTGCTTAACGTGTGCATTATTTAAACTCAGTGGAAATGCTGCTGTTCTGTAAAGATCTCAAATATTTGTTAAAGAGCATAAGTGAAGAAGCAGGATAGTTAAAAAAAAACAAGGAAAACAGTCAAATCAGGGATAGAGATGCAGAGAGGTTGTAAAGGGTGTCACATCTAAAGATGATATCCTAATCTATGATCATCTCATACGGCTCCGTTTTATCCTAACATCTTAAAATGGAACGGCACACCCAGGGAAGAGCTGCAGCACTTCAATGAAAGAAAAAGACAGTTTTACTCGTCCCACAAACCTCATGTAAACCATGAAAGATGAAGGTGGAGGCATCATGATTGGTTGCTTCTCATCTAGCAGAGGTTTAACTTTAAAAGATCTGTTCAAAACAGAAATATAATAGTGTTAAGGAAAGCAAATTAATTGTACAAATGGTCTAAATAAAGTTAAGATTTAATCCCATCGAGAATCAGTGGTAAAACATTGAATTAGTTGAGCATAGATACTCTGCATCCAATCTGACCAGGTTAAGACTATTCTAGGAAAAAATGACCAATAAACCAGTCAGAAGATATTTAATTTTAGCTGAAACTTACCTTAAAAAGTATTTCTACAACTTATTGACCCAGCGTCAAACCTTTATTTACAGTTATGCCTGATTTTCAAGCTACTTCACTTCTATGTGAAGTTTTTTTGTTTTAATCAATGGAATTAAATCCCCAAAAAACTGTTTTTAAAAACATCAAAAAACATTTAAAGACTATAAATATTGTTTTTTTGGTCCCGTTAAGTTAACAGTGTATTGATCATTTATAACACATTTTCGTCTGTTTAAACTGTAACAATTGCGCGTTCTCAAGTGAAGGGTGATTAAACAATAAAAACTTATAGGTGGGATTTCTTAAAACTTGAGTAAGACTTTCAGATGGGCTCTTCTTTGTTGAAAATATTCAGTTTCTTTTCCCAAAAACTTCTCTAGTCTGTAGAGTTACAGTACAGATAAACTTAGCCCTAAAACCAGAATCTTTGCACAGCAGACAACCCAGGAAATGGTGACAATCCTACCTGGTTGCTCACATGCAAACGAGGACCGACAGTATGATGATGATAGGCATTGGTGACTGAGTTTTATTCCAGATGGCTGAGTCATCCTTCCAGTTACTGCATTGGGAGACGGCAATAAATGGACATCAATGCACTTCCATTTAACAGTGGGCCTTTTTCTTCATGAAAATGGCTTCCTTTACTTCCTTCGTTCTTATAAGAACATCATCCCAGCAGATGTAAACAGCAGAATCTTGGCCTGATGATGTTGTGTTGCTGGGCCATCTTTTAGACCAGTGGCTGCTCTGTTTCCCTGATATAGAACTCGTCCTTCTGGTATTTAACAGCATACACCATGTTTCCTTGTTTGTACCTTAGGACCCGATCTATAAATCAGATTGTCTTTCCTTTCAGATTAAACAATTTGTCCCATAAAAATATGGAAAAAAGAGAATACCAAAATACTTTGACATTATTAATAAATGAGATTTTCAGACATCCTTATAAAACATCAAATGATTAGGAAAACACATTTTAAAACATCTATTATATGTATGTGTATATATATATATATATATATATATATATATATATATATATATATATATATATATATTATATTTATATCAGAATGATATAGCAATGTTTTTTTCCTCATTGTCTTTCCATTTGAACTTCATCTATTAGATTTTCTCTTTAAAAGGTATCAGAACTGTTTGAAGCAGAAGAGCAATAGGTGGAGTCACAGATTGCATTAGTTCACCTCTTTACCAGTTCATATATTAGTTTTGCCTTCATACTTCATTTTCATATCCTGTACAGAACCGTACTTTTTTTTTTTTTTTTTTATTCTAAATAGGTACGTTTTTAATGAGTTACTCCGACAATAATCTTAAAGATGTTTAATATTTTCAAGGATGTCTAATTTTTTCTTTTCCAAGTAATATTTCCATTATGTAGGCATGTATCTGTTCAGACTTATAATCAAACAATAGCGACCTAATGCTGGTTGATACTATTATTCAGAACCATATAGCCATATTTCTTTCTAAATCACACAAAATAAATAATAAAAAATACTATATTTAATAATGTGTGGGTATTATTCTGATGGGTACTAATCAGCCCATATTTTACTTCATCATTTAATGCCAGGTAAACACTCATTGCCGAAGAATGCAAAGTTAAATGATACAAGATAAACAGGGGGCTACAGCACTAACCCCAACTACTGTAGAAAAATGTCTTTTTTTTATATGCTTCTTATTAGTGCATATAAGGAAATGACAAATCATGTGGATGGGATGCTTTTTAACGTAGTCTATTAAAGATTAATTACAGTTTTTTCTATTACTATGCTTTTAGAAATGAGAGGAAAGTGAAATATAATATAAATGGATACATTTTATCACAGTTATTGAACTTAAGGTTAATTATTCTTGATTGCAAACCATATGTGTAAAAGTGTAACACTACAACAAAGTTTAGCTTGATGCTTAATTGATTCCCAAGAAAGTAAAGCACCTTCAACTGGATTGATCATTTAACACCAACGACAAACAAAGCAACAAAAAAAAAAGATTTATTTGGAGAAATGTTTGCTAAATGCTTTTAAAACACACACAAAAAAGCATTTTTTTAAACCATCTAAAGTAAGTTATATCTATTCTTTAAATTCAGGAATAACAAAAACAGAGAGGCACTTTTTCCCTACAGTCCGAATGGAATAACTCTAAAAAATAAAATAAGTATAAAGTTATAGGTTCCACCTTCTTCTTTTTTAGAAAATGTTTTTTCCTGTACTCAAGTGTCCAAAGAGAAAGAGAAAAGGGAGGACAAAAACTGCTTGTTATAGTCATGCTGAGCAAACAAAGGGGTATTTTCTTGTTAATGCTGGACCCCGTGATCAAGAGATAACTAATATGGCACGTCACATCTGTGAGGTAATCAATTTCAGGCCTGTTTGGTTTCCCACATGACGAACCCCTATATAAAGCTCAAGGATCGATAGATACGTAACAAACCATTAACAGTCTTGGTGCCTCACAGAAGAAGCTATCCTGTCAGTTTGTAACCATGAAGACTGTGCTGCTGGTTTCTGCTCTCATCGCAGGAGTGATTGGCTCCATGAGTGCAATCCCTGTTTCTTACAATGCTTTCTGCAATTCTCTTTGGTAAGTAGGGTGCATTTTTCACTTACAGAGAAAAGATCAGATGCCACTCAATTTAAAATAACTTTTTTTTCTAGGCTCTTTGAAATGCCTTGTGCTAAAATCAGTGCCACACTAATTAAGCAAATCGAAGCCTTCAGTCCTGCGAATGGTTGTGATAAATGCCATTATGAGGTAAAAGCTTTTCTCATGTCAGCATTATTTTTAAACTCAATTGTATTTATATCACTCAACCAGACATGTTTTCTTTTCCAGCTGGTGTCAACCCTTCCTGTGCTCATCAATGCCAATCACACCTCTCCAGATGGGCTACAGGCTGAGAACATCACCTTTGTTCTTAGTCCTGGCACGATGGGCAGCGGTTGTCATGTTTCTGTAAGAAATTCCTCTCTTCTTGTTAGATTAAAAACAGCTTTGTTAAGCTCTGACAGTTTTCTCAGGCATTACTTAGAGTAGTGATAACAATAGATTGATGCCTTTTCCCTGCAGCTTTTAACAAAACATTTAATCTTTGATATGTTTATTTTTCTTTCTTTAAATCAAAAATAGCTACTTCCTTCCTTCCTTCCTTCCTTTCCTCCTTTGGTTAATGTATTTTTTCCTACCTTCCTTTCACTCTACATCCATCCTTCCTTCCTTTCTTTCTGCCTTCCTTTGGTTAATCTACATTTTACTACCTTCCATTCTCCTCTACAGCCTTCCTTCATTCTTTCTTTCCTTCCTTCCTTCTTTCCTTTCCTTTCCTCTTTTTGTTCCATCTACTTTTTACTACATTCCTTTCTCCTCTACATCCTTCCTTCCTTCCTTCCTTCCTTCCTTCCTTCCTTCCTTCCTTCAACAACATTTTCAGCCTGTAGTGTCTAAATCCTCCAATAGAGGACATAAGGTCAGAATAAGAATCATTACAAAATTAGCAAGTTAAATATGTAAATCTATGCAGAAATCGGAAAAGCATATTTTGCATTGTAGGATTTAAGATGTAGAGGTCTCATTGACAGAAATACTACATTTGCCTCTAAAGAGCTGTAACAGGTGGGATTATCTGTGAGATGTAAACCAAAAGTGATTTATTTAGTGTTATAGGGTTTACACAAAACATCTAAAACCTATAAGTACATCACATGCTTTTAAAAAAGCACTTGTCTTAAGGTTAGTAATTAAATGTTTTAAATCATTGTTATTTATGTGTTGTTTTACCAGGCTCAGTCCCTTTCACAAAACTTTACCAGCTTTGCTAAAGATGGGGTCAACTACTGCAACCTCTACGACCTCCTGACAGGTGAACCATTTATTTTCCACCATCGGCTGTTAATCTGACTTTTCCTGACTAAGCCTAGTGTCTCATTTATACCTTAATAGGAAGCATTGATGTTAACTGATGATCTGTCATGAATATCTATATTTCAGCAAGCAACCTCACCTCAAGCGCAGGATTCACAGAAATGACAAACCCGTGGGCCTGCCCTGGATTTGGATTAGCCACCTGCAAATCCTAACAATCCAATGTGACATTTCAAAACAAGACCAAGATTCAGCTCTTCCAGCTTCATCAAATGATGTGTCATGAATACAGTGTTATCTGCTAATTTAATGCAGCTAAATATTTAAAATGACAACATCCCTACTGGATCAACTGTATGAGCATAATCTCCAGTACAAACATCGCTGAAGATCAGTTTAAAGGTGCTGAATGTATTTGTTCTTGTATTTGAAGTTTGGGACCAAAGTTTGTCTGTATTTTGTTGAGCTTGTTTTAAATAAATCTATTAAAGTTCTTAATCCATAAATAACCAGGTCTGGATGTAACGTGTCATCATATCACTGACAACACAGAGCCTTAGTCTCTAGGATGGATGAGATCATATTTGTCTGACTGTTTTAATTTGCTCATATTATTGATCAGTCTGACACACACACACATTACATCTGTGGTGTGGTCTACCACAGGGTTCATAGCTTAAGCATATTCATTTTAAGATAAGCTGGTGAAGATTCTCAGTCATGCAGGTCATAATCATTCTAAAAATGAAAATTAAAAATAATCTACTGGACTTTGTTTCCAAGTTTGAAGACGTTTTGCTTCCCATCCAGGAAGCTTTCTCAATTCAGAATGTCAGGAAAATTGAAACGGACGAAGGACTCCACCCTCTTGGGATGGGGTTTTTTTTGGCTTCGTTTGTTGGGTTCCTTTGGGGCATTGCAGGCTAACAAAAGAAGCCAAACGACCCCCATTCCAAATGGGTGGACCCCTTCCTCTGTTTCAATTTACATGCTTACAAAAGAGAAACAAGGCTTTGTTGGGCTACTGTATAAAACCTCGAACTCAACGCTATTCCTGACATTTTGAATTGAGAAAGCTTTCTGGATGGGAAGTCAAACGTTTGGAACATTTTAAGATAACTTTAAAAAAGTACCGGCATGTTAGAATTATCAGTTAAAGGGAAAGTGTTTGCTGTTATGCTGATGGTACCCTACAGGTATACTGTATATATTTATCTGCAACCTGATACATTTAAGCAGGTAGACTGAAGATATAAAAACCAGGAGGACTTCATATTTTCTGCTTTTAAAATTAGTCATCACAGTAGTTATTTTCACAGAACTAAAACCTCCGAAGAGCAATAAGCTTAGTCAGTCACTTATTCAATTCCGTTGCAGCCATTATATAATTTGATAATATGAATGACTCAAATAATCAGACTGGTTCTCAGACTGCTGATCAATAAACCTTTTTAATCCCCAAAGGAGGCCATCATTGCAGGTTCCTCATAATGACCCACAGGCAAAGATTGTGTAATTAGCTGTAAATCCTCTTTCCTGCTCCCAAAATCTGTGCTAACATTTAATGGCAGTTTGGTATTTTCTCTGTAAATGTGGATTAAACTGTTAAGTATGTCTGAAGCAGGCAGCCACAGAGACAAGCTGTCTGAGATTTCACATTTCAAGCTCTTTGCAGGTTTGAACCAGAGACCAAGCAAAGATAGGATCTCTAATCACTGTAACTGAAGCATAGGGGCAGCATTAAAGCAGAGAACAGCCTTCTTCATCCTGCAGCTTTACCTATCAAGCAAATACAACATTGGTTTCCCTCCACTCAGGCAGGACAGACAAGTACCTTAAAAAACAGACTGAGGAACAGCTTTTTCTCAAAAGTTATAAGACTGTTGAGTTTGGTAAAGCACCAGAACCCAATTGCATACTGGATTTATCCACCTCATTTGCCGTTTGCACAATAGACATGTGCTTTGCATGTCTGCATTTCAAGATCAGCACGTTTAGTTGGACCCTTTGCAATACTCGTGCATACTGTATCTGACTCATCTGCTTGGCATTGATGCTTGCTGTGGTCTTAATTACACTTCCTTGTTTTTAAAATGCTTCAGGGTTACCTCTCTACCACGAAAAAAAAACATTTTTCTATACCATGTAATGAGTAAGCATTAATGACAATAAGGTTTCCTCAAATGTGTGAATAAATTGAGAAATAAGGCAACATGGAGTAGGAACAAATAAGGGAACCAGAAATTTCTGACAACCTCAAATGGGCATGTGACTTACAGTAAGGATTATCTGCTTCAATAATCCAATCACTTAAAAGAAAGACGTGGTTTAACTTAATAACTAAAGACAATCTATTAGAAAAACACTCTGGACGGTTTCCTAAGTTTCTCAAAGAAAAGAACTGCTGACCAGAAATGGCCAATTTACATTCAAGCACAAACACCTTTTAATCTATTTTTCTCCTTTTAAAAAGGAGAAAAATCAAATGAAAACAGCCAAAGTTAAGAAATTAGTCAGCAACCATTGATTTTATCCTGTGAAAAATGTCCTTTTTTATATTACCTATTTAAGTGAAAGAAGGAAGAGAAATCTGTTTAAGGAAGCAATACATTTTTCTTTAGTTAACTGAAAAACTCAAAACTTAAAATCTGCATTTAAAATAAAAAATAGAGGTGTAACGGTCAGTGTTACATCATGTGTGTCAAATGATACATCCACATGTAGAAGGAAAAGGTTGCAAAAGAATGGGATGATTATTCACCACGCTTTCTTAAATCATGAAACCTGAAGTAATGTAGTTTTATAGCATGAATGAAACGGTGCAGACAGAAAAATGTAAATTAGTAATAGTAATGTAGTAGTAGTAATGTGGTTTTAACAATCTTTTCCAGTGTTTGTATTACTAATGCCTTTTTTATTATTGTTAAAAAATTATTAACACATCCTTTAGCTATATTTCAGTTACTTTTTGTAAACTATAAAAAACATTGGCATGCCTTCATCACACAATGCAGCACACTTTTAACTTTTTTTTCAAAACAAATTCTTACTCTTATTTCAAAGTGAAATAAGTCTTTTTATTTTTTAACTCAACACCAAATTTACCAAAGCCAAGGAAATCTAGACTAAAATAATTTGAAATACGAAAAATCTTTATATCAAACAACACCAGGATTCTTTAATGGAGCACATGCAAAGTTTAACTGAAGGAACTGATTGCTCTCCTACATCCACCTGCGACACAGCCAATCAGCTTTGAACCATGCCTCCATGAAAGCCAATCGGCATCCAAAGTTCATCTTAAAAGGCCTCCGATACGCACTGGTCTGCTCCTCTGCGCAGGTGGCAGATGCACTGTGACTTCATTCAGATGATCCTGGTTCAACCCACCTGCAGCCCCTCTTCCAACGTCGTAGCTAAAGCTTCATCAGTATCATTCCTCTCGGACTCTTACTATATTCCTTTAACCGGTCCGGCAGAAGACCGCCATGTTGAGCCTGGTTCTGCCAGAGGTTTCTTTCAAACGGGAAGTTTTTCCTCTCCACTGTCGCTTCATGCTTGCTCATCATGGACAGGTTCCCTCAACCTGTGTTATCAAACTGGACTTCCATCTTCCAGGTCCATGAGTGAAGCTCTAGTATCAGCTTACGCAGTCCACTAGAACTCCCCATAAAGCTCAGCAACCAGCAGTCTACAGACTGATCAGCTTCATCTATCTCCACTCCACCACCAGTTTCATGCCTGGGGGGAAACAGCCCTATTCTTTGCTCCTGTTCATGCATATCTATCAAAATTAAGTGCTATGTTTCCTGCCGAGGTCTGAGCGCCAAAGACAAAGTAATTGTATCAATAAATTCCTCCTAATTGTCTTTTCTCTTCGAGTTTTTTCAGATTGAGCCAAAAAAACAAAACAGACTGTCAGCAAAAATGTACCAGCTTTATCAATATTAGCAATTTCTTGCCTCAAAACTGCTTTCTAGGCTTTCTTTATTTTTTTTTATTTACAGCTTTCATGATACTAAAGCAGACTACCTACCATAGGCAGTACTCAAGTTGAGGGTGAATGAGGGAGGATGGCATCCCCCCTTTTAAAGTCATGCCCTTCTTAAATGACCATCCCTTGTGACATTTTATTACTGAATGTCTAAAATTTCTACTATATATTAACAATAATGGCAATAAATATTGCCCTTTCAACATTTGGCGGGCTGTGGGCTTATGAGAAGCCTGACCAAAATAAATCAATTAAAAGAAGTGTCCTACCATTACAATAAAGCTTACAATAAAGCCCTAACTATGTAGAGGCAGTGATAGCCATGCCAGTCCAGGGACTGACTGCAGTTCTACTGTAAGGTGCCTTGGTCAAGGTCAATGACCGGTTACCTGACTTGTAACAACCATACCACGCATATTGCTTTAGGGTAATGGACTATATTTATTAGGCTATGTATGCTTCCAAAAATATATATATATATATTCTACCATCCCATTTCTTTTTTTTTTTTTACATCTAGACTACTGACCAAAGGTACTGATTTCTTGTTGTGAGTCTTGTTGTTCGCCGTATTTACTGTGAGAGCAAAATGTGAACATTTACTGCATGCATTCTAACCCCTTTAATATAAAACAGCATAGACATTGGTGGTTTACAAACAGGAACTGAAACAAAAGAGGATCAGAACTGGAATAGAAAGTTGATCCATACGATCATCCTTCCATCTTCAGACTTAAGGCTCATGTTCTAACCAACATTACACCTGATTTCAACTAAAGCTGTGTATTAAGGAAAAAACTGATTTTTGTGTCAGCAGTGCCTTGCTGCTGTCAGCTGTGAAATTCCCACTATTAGTAGAAACAAGAAGATGAAAAATGTGGTTCTGTGGTTGATGATCACAGTCGCTTTACCCTTTGTTTTAGAGCCATCTTCTATGTTTTTAATTGTCTTTTGTCTGAACTCTAACTCCAAGTCATCAACTCCTACAGAGTTTTAATCTGCTTGTTAGTTTGAGTGACTAAATGTTACCGATTAGGCTAAAAAACAAAGAACACAATCCTAAAAATTAATTAATTTCACTGTAAATAAATGATCAACTTTTTTGTGTTTAAAATATTACCTTTCTATACAGATCTTATTTCAACATGTTTTACTTGTGTATCAGCTTCCATTTGCTTTTCACTTTGCTGCTAATACACCTAAATTTCCCAACTGAAGGCCAATAGAGGATATTTCTGTTTTGTAAGGCTTGAAATTTGACTTATTTCCTTTGGTATAAATTGGTTGAAGTGAACCGATTAAATTGTTAATGGATTTTTTGAATAAAATAAAATGTTTGTCTTCTAAAATACCTTAAG
>NW_015151210.1:63941-70720 GCF_000732505.1 Cyprinodon variegatus
TTCACCTGCAGTATATTAATCTCAGTGCTCCCTACCAGTAGTTAGAACTGAAGAAGCCTCTTAGATAATAGGTGAAACATCTTCTAGAAAACTTCCCGTCCAGTTGCCTAGACTGACATTTTTCAATCTTGTGTAAGGTTTAGAATATTTGTAGTTTCAAACTAAAGATGGAAAACACAAATAAGCAAAAAATAAAACCTGTAGTATAGTGACTTTAAAATTAAAAGGATTTTATTTTGTTGTACTATATGTCTTTTGTTAATTTAATGTGACCTAAAATAATGAAGTGTAATCAAAGTTCAGAAATCTTTGAAAACTGAAAGCAAGTGGCTCCGTCATTGTGAGAGTAGGCTACAGAAGTATGGCACACTGTGGTCCAGCCCTGGCTCACATGGGTTGTGGTCCAGATTGGATAAAACTCCACACTGAACCAGCCAATGTTAGAACATCACAGAAACTTCCTGAGGGCTCATCGAAGAACTTAACGCAGCCTGGCAGAATTTGCACAAATCTTAACCTTTGGTTCTCCAAATGGCTGGCAAAATGGCGCTCGATTCGGAGTTTGTAATAAGACTTTTTAAACTGATTCAACCTGCAGTCAGTATGTTTCTGCTGATAATCCTGCTCTCCATCCTGCAGTATATATTTGACATGCATTTCACTTGCTCTTGCAAGCCAGGTTTACATGTTGGCGGTTTCTTATATTTGCTTTTGCCTCCCTTCATTCTAACCTGTGTCGTCAACATTGTTGAGCCTTTTTATCGCAGGAAAGTTTTTTCCAGTCAGCGTTGTTTCGAAAGTCATTTTCCCAGTAGCTGTGGTTTTCACAGCTTTTTTAAGTTTGTCTCAAGGTATTTCAGCCTCACTGCTCTCTGGATTTCACTGGTTTTATTTGATGGAGACTGGTACTTTTGCATACAGACGAACCTCAACTCAAATCAGACTGGAATACCTTGCAAAGAAAATCCTACGTATTCTGAGAAACGCATAATGGACCACTACAAAACTGAATCACTGGTAAGTGTCATTGAAGGGATTTTAGCTCCTATCAAGCTATAAAGTAAATGTTAATTCTGATCCAAAAATCATCTGTTATAAATATTGTATTTCTCCTTGATACAAAGCATCCAAAACTTAAACTATTTTATTGACATTTATTTTTGAAAAGTCTATCAAAGTGAGTACAGTAATATATACCAGTTTGGAGTCTTTGATTTTGCAGCATATACTTGTTAAAATGTTATATGGTTAAATATGAAAATGTATTTATAGATGACTGGATGCAAACCAAAACTTTATAAAAGCTTTAATTCCCGTTCTCCTTTGCTGTTCCTTAAGAAAAAGGCAGATCTTAATTTACTTATTTGGCTTGTTTGATTTGCAGGACATTGGCCTTGGTGTTTGCAGCTGTTTTCTGCTTCTGTGGTACATCTCTGAAATTCGGAGAGCTTGTAAACCAGGAAAGAGATGGAGTGCCCCCTACTACAGTGTGGTGTACGAAAACCTGTTGGCAGAAGAAGTCAGCAACTATATGAATGATCAGCTACAGGAAATTGCAAAAAAAAAAGCTGAAACACTCTGTAAAGTCTATATCCAGAGTATCAAGCACCATGAGAATCTGGAAGTAGATGAAGGCGTGAATGTCATTGAAGATATTTCTGAAGTATGGGAACAAGTTTCAAAATCTGACTTCTTCATGGGAAAAGAAAAAAAAAGAGAAAACAGTAATGTACAGGAGAGGGCAGAGTCGAGTGAAGGACATTATCCTATTATATGAACATTAAAACACATCTAACAGTAGAAAGGGACTTTAATCTTCCAATATTTGGTTATTTTCGCAATATATAAAAGAATAATTTATTTATGAATTATAATTTCTTTAAATCAAAAATTTGCTTTTGTGATCTCATGCCTTTTCTGATCTCTTAAGTAAAAAATATTCTATGTATAAATAAATGTTAAAGCAAATAAAATGTACAGGATGTAAATAAAAAATGTACAGATTTTTTGATTTTGACATTTTCAGTAAATAGACCAAAAGCAAGCTTGTTTTACTTCATAATAAAATGTGAGCACTTTGAAATATTTACACAACAGTATCCAGCGTCACTGTTTACAACATTATCAAACTCATTATATTTAAAATAATAAAACTGAATAAAAACGTATCATGTCATTAATTCTATATAGCATGTTTACATTTTGACAGAGTTTTATATAATATGCATTCATGCACATATACGAGAACAAAACACACACACACATATATAGGATTCTCAAAGTTGTTTTCTCCACATGCTTCTTCTGTTGGGTTGGAGTTAGTGTCTTTCTGCAACGTTCTATTGGCAATTGGCGAGGTTTAAAGGCTGATCCCTCTCAGAGCAGCAATGTAACAATCATACACATTAAATTATTAGATTTTAAAGAACAATAAAAGTTCTTTTATTGTCAGTAGCTCAAGGGGGGAGTGGTGGCCTGGTGGTTAGAGCATTCTGTTTGGGTCCCTGAGGTTCGGATGAGCAAGACCCTTAACACCACACTGCTCCCCGAGCGCCGCACAATGTCAGCCCACTGCTCCATAAGGGGATGGGTTAAATGCAGAGGAGAATTTCTCCAGTGTGAGATCAATAAAGTTCATTTATATTATTTATTTCACTTGTTGAAGGTCTTAGCAAGATAGATTACTTACACACAGACTGATCTTCTAAGGCTGTTAGAGATAGGAAATTAAATGGCCTGTGATTGTATTCTATGTTGGTGACCTGTGATGACCCTAGTACTTCTTTACCATCTGTTTAGAAAAAAATTAAGCTAACTTAAGAAGTTTTTACAGAAAAATATCTTTAAAGTAGCCTTTTTATTTGACCCTTTACGACTAAAACATCATTTGATGAGCAGACTGACACCTCACTAGTTCAGCGCCGATGCATCTTTAAGCCTGTAGCCTATTTTCCTGAATTTACTCCGTGTCAGAAATTCCCACTCTGTTCTGCAGATGTGACGTGACAAGCTTGTCCTTATCAAATGGGTCCGACCTAGCAAAGAGTCCAAGAATTATTTTCAAGATGAATTTTGTAATTACTTAGAAGCGACTAGCATCTAGCTGACCTCTCACACCAATTTGGAACACCATGTAAGGTGAAAAAGACGAGCTACGAGAAGAGTGCTGCAGTTCTGTGTTTTGGTCACAGGTGGAGGCACTATTAGAAAAATCTGTAATGCCTAAAGAAAGATTGAGAATTTACAGAATATTAGGGCAAGGCTAGAGATTTTTTTTCTTCTTTTTCGAGAATAAAGTTGTAACATTACGAGAATCAAGTCGCAATGGGAATAGTCATAAAATTCCGAGAATAAAGTTGTAATATTATGAGAATAAAGTCGTAATATTACGAGAATAAAGTCATAAAATTTCGAGAATAAAGTCGTCATATTATGAGAACATATCGTCAAATTACGAGAATAAAGTCGTAATATTATGAGAACATATTGTAAAATTATGAGAATAAAGTCGCAACTGGAATAGTAATACAGTTTCGAGAATAAAGTTGTAAAATTACGAGAATAAAATCGCAATGAGAATAGTCATAAAATAACGAGAAAAAAAGTCATACAATTAGGAGAATAAAGTCATAAAATTACGAGATAAGGTCGTAACAGTACGAGAAAAAATTCCTAAAATTACGCCAAACAAGTTGTATTTTATGACAACTCCAACAAGAAGCACTTTCTTCCCTAAAATGAGGAATGTTGAGCATCCTGTGAAGTTATGCTTTGGCTCTGGTTTGACAAATATGGAAATCTTTTAGCATCAAATTGGGCAGGATGTCAAAGTGGACTCAGGTTGCTGATTGGTTGAGCTGGTCGGCCGTCATCTGTTGGTCGGAGTTTGAAGCTTTCCTTCTGAAATGGGTTGTTGAATGATTACTTAATTCTCGTAATAATTCAACTTTCTTCTCATAATGTTACGTCTTTATTCTCGAAATAGAAGAAAAAAATCTCTAGCCTGGCCTACTACTGCGTCATATATGACAACTCTTACAAGAAGCACTTTCTCCCCTAAAATGAGGAATGATGATCATCATATGTAGTTATGCTTTGGCTCTGATTTGACAAATAAGGAAATCTTTTAGCACCAAATTGGGCAGGATGTCAAAGTGGACTCAGGTTGCTGATTGGTGGAGCTGGTCAGCCGTCATCTGCTGATCAGAGCTCGAACCTTTCTTTCTGAAACGGGTTATTGTACGATGATTTAATTCTCGTAATATTACGACTTTATTCTCGTAATGTTATGACTTTGTTCTCAGAATTTTGCAACTTTATTCTCATAATATTATGACTTTATTCTCTAGCCTGGCCGTAATACTCCGTCGTACATATCAATGGCTTTAAACATGACTGGAATAAATTCTATTAATACTTGATGTGTTTCTCTTTTTTAAACACTGAGAACTCCCCCTTCCCTATTAAATAGTCCGTTTTGGAACAATTTCTAAAATTGACATATTACATCGCACTAATACAAAGACATTTTACGTTAGAACATAATTAACCTATAACTTATTAAAGTTTGCAAAAGGACATTTTAATGTGACAAACTGAATTCATTGAAACCCAAAGTTCTATTGATTAAATATACCTGCTTGTTTAATGACTGCTTGGTTTCCATGTTACACATTTTGAGCCTTGTTGTTTTTTCTTGCATGACAGCATAAGTTTCCCGTTGTCCTGTTAAGCAAAGTACCAAACCCAAGACATGAGCTATTGTGCTGTTCTTTGGTCTTAATGAAAAGATTTAAGCTGCTGTCAATTATGTTTGCTACTTTAAATATTAGAAATAAAAAAAATAAATAAATAAAAAAAAAGGAAATATGAACTTTTGACTGTAATTTAATAAAACAGGTTACATATTATGAATTCTTCTAGATATGTTGAAATGTTCATTTTTCAAAGTTAAATGAGCTGCTGTGACAACAGAAGAGTCCACACCCTAAATATAATATTTACTCATGGTGTTGTGTTATGCTTGCTGTAAGGGAGGTAGCGGAAAGCCGCTCTGTGCAGGCTGCATTAAAAACAAGCGGCACATGTGCAGAACATCAGGATGAGGACAAAGCAAAGCAGCAGCACTTAAAGTCTTAAAAGTTTTTTAAAGTTGATATTTTGGAGAAATGGCTACAGTCGGACAGATTATTTTTTACGGGTAAGTTTTGCATATTTTCAGTTTTAATGAATAGAGAGAAATTCAGTGTTATAACATAATGATATAATGATTAGTCTTTTATTTTGTTTCAACATACATGTGGATGCATTTTCAGGTTACTGTCTTAACAAATATTGCAATCATTTATAATACATGCATTTTTATTTTTCTCATATTTCTAAACCATACCACTCCTGCTAATGTTAGACTAATACAAACAGTTATGTAGCTCAGCACATATAAAGCTCATAAAAGTGTATAAATATAATTGTTCCTTCAATTTTCCTGTTTGTTTATCTCTACATTTAGCATGGTGACCCTGATTGTCATCTTAGCAGCCCTCATCATCCTCATCCTGTCCTTGACCTTCTCCAGTAAGACCTGCAGATCTACTAATATTAGTATTAATGTTTCATTCAGGTTTATTGGCAGATACGGGTGTGTTCAGCGCATGCTGTGCTTGTTTATTCTAAAGACATGCACCATGGGGTTCTATGCATGCAATCACATCATTCTTTATGTATCAATCTGTAGTAAAACTCATAAGTAAACTCTTCTTTTCTGTTAACAATTATTTGCCGAAGATACACATTTACCATGGTTATGTTCTCAATCTAGGAAGTATTTTCTGTACATTTTTTGTAATAATTCAAGGAAACTTAAAGTAAAGCTTCCTGCTTTAACCTCATAAATACTTCATAATACTTGTTTTCTGTATTATTAAATATTATTTGAAGATTTAAATGTTTTATTTTAATGATTAGTGAGCAGACATTTTGAATATATTCTAAATTTAGAGCATTCTAACTCAACATTTCTAATCAAATTATATTGAGTGGAAATTTAACCCCTTAAGCCCTGAGGATCTTAGGAGCAAATTCCGCCTGAAATTACATATGTGAATGAAAGCAAGTACAGCTCCCAAACTATAAATTGGAAATATACTAGTTTGTATTTGTGTGACAGAAAGACATTGAGGAATATTTTTCAGGTGGAACCACTATTTTAAATGTCACCATGTCTTATTTATAGGTGATCAAACAAAGAAAAAAATGTAAAGTATTTAACCTCACTAAACAACATGAAAACCCATTTGAAACTGCGGATGAACCCTCAGACTTTATAGATCCACATCTTGACTATAAGTCAAGCAAATTTGGACTGAATAAGTTAAAATATGGTTGTTCCACAACGGTTTTATTGGGCAGTATGCTAGGTGGAAATGTGATTTTGCCAGTGCCAAAATTTGACAAATTATGCCAAATTTATTTTTCCATTTATAAAAGGGAATCTGGTCGGAAAAATATTCTGATTTACATTATTGGAGACCTTCTGCATAAGGCAAAGCCTTTGCTCCTAAGATTTAGCTGTTGTTTCATTGAAATTTAAAAATAATATCACCAAGCTGAATAAGATTAACAGAGAAAGCTTATGTAACGCATGCTGGTTGCATCACCTGAAATGGCCGCAAAATTACCTCTGACACCTCCTTGAAAAGGTCTGAGCCTCTAGTTTCCAACGATACCGGCCATGAGGGGGTGTAGCTAAAAATGAATACCTGCTTTTGCATTACTCCTGC
>NW_015151210.1:71840-74905 GCF_000732505.1 Cyprinodon variegatus
GAGATATCAAAAAAGTACTCCAGAGTGTTGTTCAGCATGGGGGTGAGTAGAAAATGAAGGCTAATCATGTTTTGGGTGTACTATTCCTTTAAGGGGTTAAGGGAGAATTCTTATTTTGTGAAGGAAAATGGAGGAGACTAGTCACTTTTCACCTGATCTTACAGCCTGATCTAGATCTAGATCTTACAGCCTGATCTAGATCTAGATCTTACAGCCTGATCTAGATCTAGATCTTACAGCCTGATCTAGATGGGTTGATTTAACCACCAAAAGTTCCAATCAAACCCCTTAGTTATGTCCAATAGAGGATCTGTAACAAATTTGGAAATGTATGTTTACAGATGCTGATCAACTGATCTGAATGGGTTTGTTATTTTACAAAGCAAACTGGGTACCAAAAAAAGCAACAAGTATTTGTGATTCCTGTTTTTGAATTAGTTTTTCTATCATATCATAGAAAATATTTCAACATTTATATAAAGATGATCTAATCAAGTACAACAATTATTCAGCCAAACTGCAATTTTTCTAGGAATCTAGAACTAGTTTAAGGTCATTCTACTGAAGCTCAACTGGATTCAAGTCCAGAACATCAGAATCAATGTTATTGGCCAAGACTGATCATTAAATACGGACTTTTACTTAAATAAAAGTCCTTATTTGCTCAAATCATATCTATAAAAGTTAGACTGAGTAGTTGAAATTCATTACTTTGCCAAATGTCTAACTGAATTGTGCTGAATTAGTGTAACACATTGTTGTTTTTTTGGTGCATAGAACTCAAATCTTTGGTTAATTTTAATCATTGCTGTATTAACTAAGCAAGACTTAAATAACTAAATAGATAACAAATTTATGGTAATAAGTAAGTAACTATGCAGATTTTGATAACTGGCTGACTAGTTGTCAATGGGTGGGGCTATTGCTGCACCACCGCGGGTGACGTTGGACTTAATTGGACATTTTTCGATGCTGCTGGATAACAGGTTTGTTCCAGTCAATAAAAACATTATGCAAACAGCTTCTTAGTTTTCTAACAAACTGCATGTGATTTTGCTTATTAAGGTATCGATGTCATACCCAAAAGTAGAGAGCAAGTACTGCTAATATCAATGTTAATATTGATACCTTTTATTGTGTAAATTTCACATCATACAGACCTTTAACATTTTGGTGGTTTTAACTTTGTGCAGCATTTGGACCACTTTGTTAACATGATATTAATATGAAAAACAAAGACAACAGAACAAACATTTTTACATTTATTTTCATTAACAAATTTCAAAACATATTTAAGGGGAATCGAAACAGAATCTGTTTTTAGATAGAGAGCTAAGAGAGTACAACTACTACACCAGACGAGTGCAGGTACTTCCTGGATTATTCTGACGTAAAAAATAAAAATATTAAACCAAAGACATGTCTGGCATGACTGGATGCAATTAACTAGATTGCCAAACCAATCTTTCAGTATCACTCTGTAAAGTGCTGTGAGATTATAACCTGACTCCGCCAGATGGATTTGCTCGCGAGATCAGGATGGTCTCACGAGGCTAGTGAGATTATGTGCTTTATAATAAATAAACAGAACTGAATTTAAATTGAATTGACACCTTGGTGTCTATATTACTGTCAATTTGGATTCATCTGCCCACAACTAGTTATTACAAAACCAACAGGGTATAGCTATGTTAGCAAATGGTTTATTAATAGTAACTAGATGTTGTAGCCTTTGGAGTGAAGAGAAAATAAAACATGAAAATTTTAGTTAATGTAACTAAAAGCTTTAAATAGTAGAAAATTAAATGTTTTGAGTTGAAATAATGAAAAAAGAGAAGAACTGGATTTAAAAAAATTCACATAAATTGTGATTTGAAGTTTACTAACTTTAAAATGTTGAGGTAACTGATTGTTTCAGTAAACATTTGTGTTAATTGAAAACTTAAGAGGAAATAAAATAAGGAGAGACAGCAGTATATACATCTGTGTGCTTGTAGTCCCTTTTATTTATTTTTTTTACTGCACTATTTTTATGTGTTTCCCTGCAAAGTGAAGCACTACACTAACTTTCAGGTGTTTCAGGTGTATTTTTGTCTCATGTTGAAAACATTTGGAAGTGAAAACAAACAATACTGTATGTATTATGAACCCAAGTTGCTCTCCGCAGAAACCACAGTCAAGGTGGTGAGCAGTAACACCAAACCTGTCGCAAACCTGGGTAAGGACCAGATTCTCAGCTGCTACATTGATGCAGAAATTGAAGCAAACAGCTTGAGAGAGGTGTTGGTCATCTGGGAGAACAGCCGCCTAGGACTAGTTTATCGCTACGAGAATGGAGCTCCTGCTCTGGATAAACAACATCCCCAGTTCAAAGGCAGAGCTCAGGTCTTCCCTGATGCTGTAGCCACAGGTAATGCCTTTCTGCTGCTGCAGGGTGTGAGAAGTAGTGATGAAGGAGAGTACACCTGCAGCATTAGCTCCTCTGTGGGCCAAGGCAACGTCACCATCCAGCTCCGAACTGCAGGTACAAAGACTCGTCCTTCCAGTTTTCCTCTGAAAAGATTCTTGAGAAAATGTGGTGCTAAATAAATATCTTTATTTTTGTTGCAGTGTTTTCGGCCCCAACACTGGAGTTCTCAGAAAACACCTTGACCTCCAAGGCGAGCAGCTGGTTCCCTAAACCTGACGTCACATGGCTGAACCAAACTGGGGATAAACTGAATGCAAGCACAAGTTTCACAGAAGTATCAGCTGAAAGATACCGTGTCCTGAGCAAGCTGCCGTCAGCACGGGTCAACGAGAGCTACAGCTGCAGGATTGAAAACAGCTTAGTGGTGGCGGTCACCGAAGCAACTATAACAGGTAGAGTTTTATCCGTTTGTGACATCTGCTGATTGAAGTACTAAAGGAAAATATACATTATATTTGCCATTGGATAAATGCATGCATTACATGCATACTGTTACACCAAGAAATACATTTTCTAAAATATTTATGTTTTGCTTTGGCATTTCAGCCTGTAAAAAATTGCAAACCTCAGTCATCACTATATTATATAATGTATT
>NW_015151210.1:76201-80659 GCF_000732505.1 Cyprinodon variegatus
GTATAGAAACCTGTTCTAAAGGAAGAAGCTTTGGCTAATGTATACAGCAAATAGAAAAAAGGATCTGTTTAAGGCTATTAGCATTTAATCGGTGGTTTGTTAGCTTAGGTTTTTAGTCATCCAGAACATGATGATCCTCAATGCTTACATAGACAGGGTAAGGTTATTTGAATAGCACATCCCAGCGGCCAGATGATTCAAACATGAGGAAAAAAAAGGAAAAGTACATTTCAGTTGAATTAAGAAACACAAAAAGATAAAGAGAACAAAGATTAATAATTTAACATAGAGATTAGCTGGATTTATTTACCTGTTTCTTGAATACATTACAGCTCTTAGGTGCTGAACAGGAGTTGGAAAGATCAACCATATAAATTATAGTCGGAACAATCCCACTAAAAGTGGTTTTAAAGTCAGAAGGGACGGGTCCGAGCCTCTTTTTGTTCATGTTTGAATCACTGGGCCTCATGCAAGGAGAGTTCTAATGGACAAATTAGTTCTTAAATCTTTAGTACGAATAATTTAGGAAAAAATGTTGCATTCATTATTTTCTCCTATTTCAAAATCTTCTCTCAGGTACAAACACATTTTACGAGTGCTCCACACTTGATGTAGGAGTGTTGTGCAATCACTCAGCTGTTATCCAAACCTAGTTTTCAACTAAATGACATTTGTTTTATTTAGAAACAATTGTTCATTTATTAGACTGCATCGTTATGTATTGTGCAAGCCTGTAATCAAAAATTTTATTTTTATTCCCTGATGACACTACTGTCAGTCATTGCACCAGCAGCTGGCATGTCGGTATCTAGGGGACAATGGTGTAATCTGTTGTAATTTCATCAAAAGAAAGAACAGTCAGATTAAAATAACCAGCTGCTATTAAAATAACATCTGGGACAGAAACTATACAGCGTTATTGGGGTGGTGATTTTTAAGATTAACATTTCTTGGTTTGGAAGCTCCCTTATGTACAGGTGCGCTGCATCAGGTTTACGGGGATCATTTATGATCATTTACTGAAGTTAAGAATGTTTGTTGAATCTGATGTGGAGCAAGAAAAACCCATAGTAGGAGAAAAAGTAAGAGAAATTTATGATAAGAATATGTGCATGAGGCCCTTTGCTACTTCAAACACATACTACCTAACGATACCGACATGAGTGCTGGTCCCAACTGGGTCATCGTCTGTTCGTTTTTTTCTGTTTGAAACCAAAAATGAAAAAAAATTTTAAAGTGTCAATAATTTTGTTGTTGTTTGTTTGCGTGTTTGTTTATATTTTAACCAAAACAGAAATCAGTTAAAGTTGTTATCCAATTTCTAATTTTGATTTTAAAAAAATCAAATACTGATGCGTTTTATTTTTATTTATTTTTTTGGTTTCAAACAAAGATAGGAATGTGGCTCCTATGTAAGGCAGCTTCACTTCTGTCAGTCTGCCCCAGGGCAGCTTTGGCTATAATGACTCAGTGAGGTGTAAATTACTTTGTAGTCCCCTGATTTGCCTTCTGATTTATATCATATTTTTGTAGATAAAAATCAGCTGAGTAAATCTTAACTCATTTTTAAAGGCTCTAATTAATCAATGAAATTTTTCATAAAGCAGATTCAAAGAGTACAGGCTATTTCTTTATACGTTGACCCTTTGGGTAAATTTTTCTGTAGTTACAATAAACCAAAGCATGACTTAGAAAATTCCTGTTTATTATCTAAACCTTTCATTTAAACATAGGGCCTGTGCAACATCAGGACTGCTGAATTAATTTAGTTTATAAATCCAGGAGGCATGTTGGAGAAATGATGAAAAGTAAATTGAAAATGTGTTCTATTATCCAAAACTAATTACTATGCATTCATTATCTAATCTTGTGGGGTTTTTCAGGTACTGGTGTTTTGGGAAGGACATTCTTCACCTTCAGCATTGCTTCAACCCTGCTGGTATCATTTCATCTCAATCTAATGACTAGTGTCCTGTGCATCTTTTTTGTGGTCTAGTGGCATCAAACCATATATTATGTCATTATAGTTTACTGTCTATGTCTTGGATAATTGAAAGGCAGAATAATCAGTGATGATGTGTATATGAGCAGTGATTGATAAAATTTAATGTAAATGCCTTACTGATGTGTTACTTTCTGTGTACTTTCACCAATTTATAAATAAAGCTTTCAAACATTTAAATCACAGGAAATAACTTAAATGTTTTTTCTTGGCAGAGTTTTTTTTCTACCTAGGTAGCTGTAATTAAACATTTACTTCAGAAACCTCACGATCCAAATTACTTAATTATTAATGCGTCATATCGAAAACTTTTGAGTAAAGAGTTGCCAATCAAGTGTGTGACCACNTTTAAAGGCTCTAATTAATCAATGAAATTTTTCATAAAGCAGATTCAAAGAGTACAGGCTATTTCTTTATACGTTGACCCTTTGGGTAAATTTTTCTGTAGTTACAATAAACCAAAGCATGACTTAGAAAATTCCTGTTTATTATCTAAACCTTTCATTTAAACATAGGGCCTGTGCAACATCAGGACTGCTGAATTAATTTAGTTTATAAATCCAGGAGGCATGTTGGAGAAATGATGAAAAGTAAATTGAAAATGTGTTCTATTATCCAAAACTAATTACTATGCATTCATTATCTAATCTTGTGGGGTTTTTCAGGTACTGGTGTTTTGGGAAGGACATTCTTCACCTTCAGCATTGCTTCAACCCTGCTGGTATCATTTCATCTCAATCTAATGACTAGTGTCCTGTGCATCTTTTTTGTGGTCTAGTGGCATCAAACCATATATTATGTCATTATAGTTTACTGTCTATGTCTTGGATAATTGAAAGGCAGAATAATCAGTGATGATGTGTATATGAGCAGTGATTGATAAAATTTAATGTAAATGCCTTACTGATGTGTTACTTTCTGTGTACTTTCACCAATTTATAAATAAAGCTTTCAAACATTTAAATCACAGGAAATAACTTAAATGTTTTTTCTTGGCAGAGTTTTTTTTCTACCTAGGTAGCTGTAATTAAACATTTACTTCAGAAACCTCACGATCCAAATTACTTAATTATTAATGCGTCATATCGAAAACTTTTGAGTAAAGAGTTGCCAATCAAGTGTGTGACCACACCATAATGAACTTTTTGAATAGTTTCAATCTGGCCTTATACAGCTCATAATATCACTGAAACTGCTTTGGTGCAAGTCACTAATGATATTCTCATGACCTCAAACAATGGACTTTTATCTGTACTTGTCCTGTTAGATCTCAGTGGTGCATTTAATACGGCTGGTCATCACATTCCTATGGAAAGGCTTGAAAATTTTGTTAGAATTGGGAGAACTATGGTCTGAATTGTCTTTGTAAAGGGCCTTGAGCTTTGTGTTGTGAATTTGTGCTATATAAATAAACTGAATTTAATTGAATTGAACAGCACTAGGCTGCTTTGAATTTTATTCATCTGACAGACTACTTTGTTTAGGTTAATGATAAATCTTCCTTATTCTCTAGGCTTACCTGTGGAGTACCACAGGGATCAGTGCTAGGACTAAATTTATTTTCTATATATATGCTCTCAATTGGTGAAATTATCTAACAGCAGGTATTTTATTAATTTGTTATGCTAATGACATTCAATTCAGTTTATTTATATAGCACCAATTCACAACGCATTTCATCTCAAGGCACTTTACAGTTCAAACAGATCATACAGTCAAATTGATTCAAAGTTTTCTATCTAAGGAAAACCAGTTGCTTGCATTGACTCAAATGCAATCCCTCACACTAAGCATGCTTGTAGCCACAGTGGAGAGGAAAAACTCCTTTTTAACAGGAAGAAACCTCCAGCAGAACCAGGCTCAGTGTGAGCGGACATCTGCCAAGGCCGACTGGGGTTCAAGGAGACAGAAGCATAGATACAAAAAGCAGCTGTAAAAGGCGGCCCCAGGAAACACACAGCCAGGCAGACAAGCTCCATGTCAGAGAATGAAGAAAGCACATCCAGTTAGTCACAGTCAGAGAAACAGGACTACACTGAAAAACAGGCTGATCTTCAACATCTATAAACAAGGGTGTTGATGGCAGCAGCACAGCTCATATTTCTCTCCCGGATGGAGTCATAGCCAAACAAGAACAGACAAGGCAAAGCTACTCTGAGAAAAAGCAGAGAGAGCATAACGTTAGAGATTGAACTAACAGATTGTGCAGAGTGGGAGAATAGAGATAGAATGAAGCAGAATGATGAAATAGTGGTCCCTATGTCCTCCACAAGTCTAAGCTTTATTTGTCCATTAATTCTGATTAAAATTTTAATTTTTCCTCTCGATTGTTGCTTCATGTGTGCTTGGTGTTAGGGATTGATGAAGAGTTCATGTCAGTGCAAGGGAATATCTATTGTTCACACATGCTCATACAGGAGGAGAGAATTAAATGATTCAGTGCAATCATATAGTCT
>NW_015151210.1:81205-93742 GCF_000732505.1 Cyprinodon variegatus
TGGGGGAGGGGCACAGACATTAACAAAAAGGAAGGTAATGTTTTTGTGATGTTTTTATATTTGGACCTTTCCAACCCCATCTGACCCAAAATTAAATTAAAAAAGCCGTTGACTTTTCTGTGACATTTAAAGATTATTCTTTACACTTCATTTAACGATTGAAAGAGGTCATACAGAATTTTACAAAGATTCACTAAAGTTATCAGCACCATTTACTCTGATACCTCTGGATAACACCTAGTGCAAGCCACTATGAAATTGATAAGTAGTGTAATACTTTAAAGGAGAAGTCCGGTCGGCAAAGAATAACTAATGGGGCAATATTTATACCTAAAACTAATATGTACGTGGTGATCTAATGATTTTAGCTTTAATCAGTAAAAAAATAAACAATATGAGTCCGGGAGCGGCCATTTTTTTCCAAATATAGTAACACCCAACTCCTGACATCTTCCAGCAGTGACGTCACGGTGCGGTAAGCCTAGCGCAGGGGTGTCAAACTGGTTCCAGAAAGGGCCGTGTGGCTGCAGGTTTTCTTTCCAACCAAACAATAGCACACCAGACTCCAGTCATCTCATCAAGTGAGTCCAATCTGAACACGATGACCTAATGAGAGGACTGGAGTCTGGTGTGCTATTGCTTGGTTGGAAAGAAAACCTGCAGCCACACGGCCCTTTCTGGAACCAGTTTGACATCCCTGGGGCCCTAGCGCCATTCTCCCTACTTTACAAGCAAAATCAATGGGAACTACTTGACACATCTGCAATTAACAACAATTATTTACTAAGATTTCCATTGGACTTCACCATTGACATTCGCGAGAGCTATAGTTAAACTGACAATGCCCAGGTGCACGGCAGTTGGATGTTCCAGTAAAAGTGGGAAAAAAATGAGTTATTTTACCTTTCCAATTCATGATCCTCCACGGACTGGTTCATCGTTGGATTGCCAACTTGAAGAAAGAGGATTTACCATCAAACTTCTGGCCAGAGAAAAAACACGTCATTCATCTGTACTCTCTGCTTCACATAGTGCAGTGGTCATCGCAATCATGGATAATAGCGCGTTGTGACAAACACCACATACAGCACTGGGACTTGCTCAACTGCACCGTGACGTCACAAACCGGTAGGTGGCAGTAGTGTTCTTTGACAAACATGGACGCCTCCGTGAAATTACTCTTAATTAAAAATATTTATTTATTGAAAGTATCCAATAATTTCATACTTAAAGTACTTTCAGAAGTTTGTATTCTGAATATGAAGGAGCTCTTCAACAGGGGGTCCGCGATCCCTAGGGGGTCCATGGAAGTACTGCATGGGAGTCGGTTGATTAGACTTTTTTTATATTCCCTCCTACAATTTTTTCCACTACAGTAATTGGAATGTCTTAAAATACACATTAACATGAATTCAACACACTGTAGTAAACAGATAAATGGAGGCAGATGATGTCTTTCAGTCATCAATGCTCACATTCAGCGACACACAGGAGCTCTTTCAAGCTGGGCACCGTTTCATTCACAACACCTGTACCATCAACCAGGACTCATAATCAGAAATACTTTAATAATCCCAGGGAGAAATTACTTTCATTACATTCCTCCATCTGTAATAGAGTGACTATGTTTGATATAACACAATTTCATACAATATATATAATTGGGGGGTCCCCGCTCCATCTCACCATCAGTTTGGGGGTCCTTGGCTTGGAAAACGTTGAAGACGCCTGCTTTAAGGTGTGTTTGCACTTATAGTTCTCCTTTTTTAGAACAGGTTTGATAACTACTTCCATTAATCCAACAGGAAAAAAAACAGGAAAACCAACAGGTGGTTTTCTGCACTGCTTTAAGTATGTCATCTATGTGGTTTGTGTTTAGGGAATAATGTCCAACTTTGGCTTTAAAGATTCCTGGAAAGTTTCTGGACCACCCCGAATAGTCAGGGGGAGTCAAGGGTTGTCTGCCATTGGTCTGTCAGCAGTGAGGTGTCAAATGTCCCAGGCAGCTTTGAATGCAGCCCACTTCACCGAGGAAAACTGGGATTTAATTAGGTAGAAAAGTTAGTTACGGTAAATTTGAAATCCTCTGGTAAGAAAACAGGGATTTAGCGACACAACTTGAACATATAGGGATGAGTTTTCTCTAAGTAGGTAAGTTTTACTCTGATTCTGGAACAACTTTTCTAAAAGCAACAATGTCCCATTCAGTGGGAGGAGAGCCCACTGTGGGCTCCGACCCGGAAACCAGATTAGCTCCGGTAAACCCCAGAGCAGTCTGTAATCTGTGCAAACGGCTGTACCGTGATCCTAAAATCCTGCCCTGCCTGCACACCTTCTGCTCCGACTGTATCGAGCAGCTGGGGCCGTTCTCGGCGCCTCGGGGCTTCAGAAATGGCCAGGAGGACGGCGGCGCTAGGACCGGGGGGGAGCGAGTGTCGGTCACCGTTCTCTGCCCTCAGTGTGATACCGAGGTGGATATCCCTGAGGCAGGACCGGCTGGGCTCAGCACGGACCACCTGGCCCTGGATGAAGTCTTCCTGGAGACCCTGGTGAGCGACGGCCCGCTGGCCTGCGACCTGTGCGGGGAAGGCAGCGCGGAGAGCCGCTGTGAGGTCTGCTGCGTGAAGCTGTGCGGGTTCTGCTGCCAGGCGCACAGGTAAACCACAGCTTCTGATCCAAGCCAACAAAGATTTAGTTCCTAATACTTTAAACTCACACTAACATCACCCATTGTTTTTTGCACTTTTATTTTTATTTATATATATATTTTTTCTATTTATTTATATTTTACTGATTTTTTTCCAGGGAAGAGGAGAACAACATACATAAAGAAAAAACTAGTCATATATATATATATATATATATATATATATATATATATATATATATATATATATATATATACATATTTGGTTAAAATAGGTGGTTATTTGTTCCATCTTATATATTTCCATCACAATGTGTGTCCACGGCCAAGTATTGGGCTTTCCTCATGATAGGTTTTTTCCTGGTCACCAAAAAGATGTTCATTAAGTATTTGTCCACTTTCAGCCAGTCTTGAGGAACACATCCCAGATACTGTCTTAGAGTCCAGTGGCAAGTCCTCTCTGAAAATGTCTTGTAATGAGTTGTGCATTTCTGACCAAAAACCTTGAAAGTTTGGGCAATCCCAAAAGACATGGCGATTATTTGCACTTTGTTGACCACATTGTCTCCAGCAGACAGGGGTGGTGTCACTTGGTGACACATGGGCATGTGATGCCCATGAAATGTCATTAGCCAGTGTCCTGAGGAGAGCAGCAATGGAGGCGCCCGGCCTGCATAAAAAGCACAAGAATATTTCTCTAAACTTTATATTCACTGTATTAACCTAGCTGCTCTTTACTGCCACACCAAAAGGTCAAATTGATGCTGACATCATGCTGATGTTGGAGCTATTATGTATTCCCGTCTCAGCCTTGCAGAATCCTGCATCTCTTGTGGAACGTGAAGTCTGGAGGAGAACTGACGGTTTCCTCATGTGAACCCCCTTTTATACCAAAACGCTGCCAATACACCATTATACACTAGCTGTAAGTCAGAAACAAGTTATGCACAACACGACTTATGAGTAACTTAAACTTAACGTATGTCAACAATCAGATAACTTACCTGTAACCAATGGCCCACGTATGAGCAGACGCTGACATACGTCTCTGATGCTCAAAATTTCTTGTTGTATTTCAGTGTGGAAGTGTGCTTCAGTGTGCTCTTAACTTATAAAAAACATATCCATAACTTATCCAATGTATGCTAGTGTTTTTGCCAGCGTATGCTGTTCGTCGGCATACGCTGGCTAAATCGTTAAGGTGTGACAGCAGCATAACAACCATGCAGACCAATAGAAATGCATCTTTGTTTCTAACTCCAGAGGAGAGCCAGAAGGAAAGAGAATATAATCAAACACAAAACACAATTTAAGAATGATTGTGATAATAACAATCAATGTGAAAAAACAAAAGCTGAAAAAATATAATAGAAAATCTGTAAAAATGCAAGTAAAAAACATTGTTTAAACTATTGTATTTTTTTTCTCAAATTGCTATTAATAAAACTTTGCTGGCAATAATGAAACAGAATTCCCTCCATGGTTTAACCTGATCAGGAATTTGTCTGTTTTCCCTGAAGGCGGCAGAAGCGGACAGCGTCTCATTCTCTTCAGGCCGTGGAGGAGCTAAAGGCTCGAGGTCGTCTCTGCCGCCCCGTCCTCTGCTCCCTTCACCCTGGACAAGAGCTGAGGCTCTTCTGCCAAACCTGCGACCTGTCCGTATGTCTGGAGTGCGCGGCCACGCTGCATCGGGACCATCGCTGCTGTCCAACAGGTGACATCATTGACCACCATGGTGACCGGATCCGGGAGCTGGTCAGCGTGCAGCTTCGACCTCGCCTGCAGAGACTGGAGGAGTCGCTGCAAAAGGTTCAAAAAGATCCATCTTTAGATTCCTGTTAGATTTCAATCTTGAAACATAATTCAGTTTGAAGTAGGGATGTAAACAGGTAAGGTGTGGCAAAATGCCTGACCGCTTATCAGAGCAACATACCCTGTCTTTAAATTACAGTTTTACTGCTCTGTACCTTTCAAATAAAAATGTATTCATCTTTTTTAATTCAGTTTTCTAGTGGTTCCTTTTTTGTTACATCTTCTAAATGTGTCTTGTTTAATTATGTGTAAGAAACCATGTTATTTTTAATTCAGTCAGTATTGTGAAAATATAACAATGAACTACTACTACTACTAAAAATTAAAACATTTAGGCCCTTTTCTTAATGTAAAGGTTTTTTAAAACTGGCCACTAATTGTCTGTAAATTAAAAAAACAAATAAACTTTCATTATTTCATTAATCCTTAGCTTCATTTAGTTAACGTGGAAAATGTGTCGAGGAACAAATACGATAGGCCTGATTAAAAATATTGTTATTGCTGTAAATTAAACTTTCGCCTTTCTGATTCTCCTGCAGGTCGATATTTCCCAAGAAAATCTGCAGGTTCGAATAGATGCAACGGCCAATGAAATTCGAGCTTTTGCACGAGGCTACGCCAGTGCCGTGGAGGCTCACTGCTTGTCCCTGCTGCGCCGCCTAGAGGAGCTCAGGGTGCAGCGCAGGTAGGACCCTATTAATGCTGTAAAGTGCTTCAGATGATGTGTTGTGAATTGAAGCCATGTAGATAAACTAAATTGAATAATTAAAGGTTACTTATTGTAAAAGTCCAGCATTAACCGACAGTGAAACGCTGACATCATAATTGATTTATCTTTTTTTTCTTTTCCTGTTTTAATTAACAGTTTAACACATATTCTAAAGTTGGACTGATGTGTTTTTCCTCCTGAATAAATTAGTAAAGTCTCACTGCTGCCTGCTGTTTGGTTTCCCAATGCCTCTTTCCTGCAGAAACCACCTCCACCTGCAGAGGGCGCAGCTGCAGCAGGCTCTCCTGGACGTCAGAGGGAGTGTGGAGTTTGCAGAGCGGCTCCTGAGCTGTGGATCTGACGCTGAGATCCTCAGCACCAAAGGCGTGACTCTAAAAAGATTGACCACTCTGGCTGAGAGTGGATTCGACCCCCACCTGGCAGCGGTGGCCCCTGACGACGGCAGCAGTATTTGCTTCCTGCCCAGGGAGCCGGCGGGAGAGGTGGAAGGCTACCCAGTGGTGGGTGTGATCAACTCGAGGACGGTGGACGTCAGCAGGTGCACCATCGAAGGGGAAGGTAATCAACCAAAAAAGATGTCTGCCTTACATTGTTAGTGGTTGCTTCAAATTCCTTTGAAGGATAAAAGTTGGAAGGAAGCTGTGTACATGTAGGGCTGAGTAATAAAACATTAGCAATAAATATCCCGATAGATGCTCAATCAATATCAATAGAAAATAAACTTAATTGAACTGAGATCCAGAACCACATGACATTCTGGTTTATTCAGGCCAGAAAAGGGAAAAGGAGGCAAAAAAGGTTGAGTTCATGTAAGAAATCTGCTAAATTCATCAAGACATTCCAGAAAAACAGTTTTTAAAACATGTTTATTGTCTCATTAATGTATCTCTTCTAGAAAGCTAAGAAAATGTTAAGGTATAGACTGAGTAACAGAAACGCACCACAAAAGAAATAAAGAAATAGATACCGGTGACAAATTCAAGAAAATAATTCTTACCATACGGGACTGATTTTAGCCATGACTTTCAGGAAACCTTACAGCAACAATGTGACGCCAACCGTAAGATTGCTCCACCTACATGGGTGTAAGCAAAGCCTGGAGAAATTCAGCATGATTTTAACAGCTCTACAATGAATTACGTCATTTATGACGCATTTTCCCTGATCAACCCTGATGCATAGAAAACTGACAGTTTAATTTACCACATCTTGTCAGTAAAATTATTGCAAGTCAGCAACAAACAAATCAGCCTTCAAGCCTGCTGTAGGAAGATAACATAGCATTGTTTTCTTATGTTTTAGTTGGGGAAAAAGCTTTAATTGTATTAGTATTTACGAAGGTGTTTGGTTATAGACTGTGTCCAAGGCAGCATCTTAGCACGGGCTTAAGATTTTCCACATTCTTTCAATAAAACAGCCAAAATATTGCCAGTTTCATGTCATTTCACTATAAATTTGCACAGTGGGTGATTTTGTGTAACTGGCGAAATGCTCCACAATGCCGGCTAATCCACTGGTTGCTGGTTTCACCTCAACATCACCTTCATCTAAAAAAGCAAGTCATGGTGCTTCACTTCTGAAAGCAGCCAGCATCCCCTGGTCCAGCAGATCTTCCAGAGATTCTCTCAGTTCAGGGAGTCCAGGAGTCACGTCAGGTTTACGGCTGCTTTCCATGGAGCTTAAGGTAAGGGGAGATGGCGAGAATCCCGGCAGAGATGCACCAGAGCGGGGAGAGGCTTCAGCTGCTGGTCAGTATATGAGCTGGCGCTAAAAGAGGGTGATGAAAGACTCAGCAATCCTTCAAGGGGCTTAAGAGCATTCCCTCCTCCACCCTTTGTCAACATTAAAGGGTTCATAGAATGCAAAACCCAGTTTCCATTATCATAGATGAATAACGATAGTTCAGTGGGTGAAAAGGACGTACAGAGAAGTTCAAACCCATTGAAACCTCCTTTCTCTGCAAATATCACAATTCTAAACTTCCACCATAAAACGGGTGAATTCCAACAAAGCCCTGAGTTTATGTCAATTCGGGGATGTTGCCTTATTTGGTTCTGGCCTGTACTTTTGTCACGCCATGAAATTGACATCCAGACCAGCCCACTGGTTCACTGGCCCAAGAACATGAATAGAAGGAAGATGTAAGACACCAGTTTAGCTGTTTAGCCTACAGTTGGGTTTACTTCTCCAAGAATTACAAAGCAGGCAGTTTCTCTATTGAAAATGAGCCTGAACCAGAGGCGTAAATGCAGTGTTCCAGGCTGCACGGAGAAAGGGGAAAATTTCAAAGTCTTCCCAAGGATCCGAAGACTCGACAGGCATGGATTATTGTTGTTTGACGCTCAGCTGTTGCTCTCAGCATTTTACCGAAGACAGTTTTCAAAATCTTTCAGTTCAAAGTAGGATTTAATAAACTTCTTTTACTGAAACGAGGGCCTGTTCCGACTGTAAGGCCATCACAACCGCAAGCTGTAAGAAAGATTCTGTCGCTAAGCTGTTCATAGCTGTGCTGGGCTGCTGACAGGACCAGACCTCAGCAAAGAGCCATGAGCCGCCCGTCCTCAGCCAGAGGAGGGGGGCTGGGGGCCAGCGAGGGGAAGCAGGGGGCTGCCTGTGTTCAGGCTGCCACCATACGGGGTTCGGTCACTCTGTCCCCAGCTGGCTCCCTCCCCCCTTCTGCCGGGTTCCCGGACCAGCCCTGGAGCTGACGGCTCGGTTTGAATGCGCGTGTGTGTTTTAACTACATGCTGCAATGTAGTCAACCAATATCCCGGACGATTTTTAAATTGCTGTTTGGTCACCCTACCATATCAACAGTTTGATGTTTCAGTGAATGAGTCCTTGTTGCTATGATGCGTCTTTGCTCAGCAGCTTTGCTCGTTGTAAACCAACTAATCAGCGCACAGCTCATCTAAATATTCATGAGCACCATAAAAAGAAGAAAACCTGTCATTTCATTCTGGGGCTTTTAGCCAGGCTTGCATTAGGGCTCATAGAACAGCAAATATGCCATTTTCAGCCCAACCAATGTTACATACCCTATTAAGGGACCTTTAGGACCAGCACCAAATACCCTATAGAACCATTCTAGGACCCCTTTAATTTCTCCATCTTCCACATGGATTGCTAAAAGCGTGTCTCTGCTCTCCTCCTTAACCCGATACCACAACCACATCTAGACAGATTTTTATACTAATTTCTAAGCTGATATGTCAGCCCCCCCCCCCCCCCTTTTTAGCATCAGTCAGCCGAAAGGAAGAATGGGTGGTAATAATCGAGAAGATTTAAGAGGAAAACTGTTGTCTGGCGTCACAATTTAGATTTGGCTTAGCCAAAGATTTTTTTGCCTAATGTAGCTCCAGAGCCTCTTCAGGGGAGGAGTAGAAGCTACAATGCAGACATGTTTTTCTTTTTACTATTTTAAGACTTTTGTTTTCTTGTTGGCTCTTTGGCTCAGAGGCAGGAATTCCTTTGAAACTATAAAAGAGTCATCAAGCCTTCAGGCAAACAGCTTAGTGAGTGTTTACACATAAATACTGCAGGCACATGCACATGCAGAGGCATCAGGTCATATGAAACATTCAGTGTCATGAAGATCATTGGCTGATATATTTGTGCAGAAGAAACGACAGCAAAGTCAGGTTTTTAAAGAACATTAAGAAGAAGGACTGTGAAATAATCTGTTATTTTATCCAGTCCAATTAATACTGAGTTTTAATGCTTAATCAAGAAACAAGGAATAAAATCCGTTATTCGTTTAACAAAGAAACCTGTACTTGCTGAGGTTAGATATAATGGCTGTTAGACGATTTGTTTTAGTGGCAAATAATGTGACAGCAATGTGTTCAGATATATCCTGAGGGATTTCAATGAAAATATTCGACATTTCACCTTCCTTATTGGTTCAATAAGCAACAGGTGGCAACCTACAGAGCAGGCGCTTGATTCATTTACAAACACATGTTTTTAAATATTTACATAGTACAGTTAGCGATCAACAGTTTTCAAAATGGCCTCCTTTACAGCGTGTAATCTGGGAGCCCTTTACTTATATCATACTACAAAGCAACATAAAAAGAAATCAAACACCTAAAAAAACCACCCAACAACCTAAACTCCCAACCTGTTGATAAAGAATGCTATTAGTTCTTCAGTAGAAATTACACATTAAAATCATATTAAATGCTGATTTATAAGAATCCTTTATTAGTATTTACAGGGCCTTAAGCTGGGCATCCACTCTGCGATATTTTCAATCGTTGCTCGCAGCTTCAGCTCAAACTGTGCGGCGAAACTTCAGGGTGTAAAAGTTCACAGCTCACTATGTATGTTCTCACACTGTGCGGCGCGACGCTCAGATGCGACCTTACAAGGCCGACTAGATTTCAAACATGTTTGATCTTCTCATGGCCTCACGATTCCTGATTGGGAGGCGCTGATCGCCCCTTGTTACCTGCTGTACGCTATACGCAGCACGATCAGGCTGAAAGTTCACCCAATCAAAAATTGTCACACAACTGGAAAACCGTCCTATAAAGGGTAAAAAAAAGTACAGCGAATGCTCGATCTTCCTAAACCAGCACTGCATGAAGCTCAGCCTTTGGGGTTTATATCGGCGCAAACTGTGCAATAAACTCATCTTGAGATGTTGTTAAATAGATTAAGAGACTGAGAATCTTTAATAGTTTTTTTTTAGTCTGATTCCTCAACATGCTGCACTAAAGCTAGTGCAATTCAGCTTCCACTTTTTCCCACTTAGTAGGGATTTCCACTTTGTGTTTGGTTTATGAGATGGAAAAAATACTGAAATGAGCTGGAAATCCAGGATTCAGTCTGTATACTTCACTCTGCATAATGCATTCTTTATATCAGCCATTTCCCTCAGTGAACTTTAAAGTCTGGGTGTGTCAGAGGGAGCATTATCATTCGCATGTGTTTTTACTTATATGCCTTTCTTTTTCAGAAGCTTTAGTTTCTCAAGGTGATTAGGATACGTGTTACCCCATACTACATTACAGAAATTAAAATAGAGACCTGTAGAAAATTAAAGGAGCTTTAAGAATAAGATGGTTTTATAAATTATAAAATAAACCAACATATTTAAAAAGTTTACCATTATAATACTCAATTTATGTTTTAAAATACAAAGACTCATTAAGAAATATTCACAGGTATTTAGTACATTCTCAGTAGTTCTGCTATTAAACTCAGTTTTTATATCCCAAATATTTTTCCTGATTCTATTTCACTAAAAAATAGGGGAAAGTTTTTACATTTAAACTCGTTATTGACAAGATTTTGTAGATTATTATGATTTTTATGAGAAAGAAGGAAATTGGTTTCTTCAACAAAAATAACCTTGTTAAATTTACAGTCATTTGGGTATAAAATAGAAGGAGAAATCCATCCTTTTATCAATATGCAATTAATATCTATCATTTTTACTAGGGATGCACGATATAATCGGCCCCCTATCGGTATCGGCCTGTATCGGCCTTAAAACTGAATATCGGACATCGCCCCCCCACCAATATTTAACCCGATATTTGATCAGCTTCTGAGTTTCTGAAGTCTAAAAAAAAAAAAAAAATTCTACTTCTTCTTCTTCCTCAAAAACTTCTTTTTTACAAACTTAAAAACTTCTAAAGATGAGGGAAAAAATATTGATACATTAAAATATCACAATATCTTCATATGCTGATATATTGCCATTTAAAAACACCATATCAATCTCTTTTACTAATGAAATATTGCTATATGTCATCGTTATGCTATGAAATCCCCCAAAATTCACGAAATTTTGCCATATTTTTATATGTTGATATATTGACGCGGTATCGATCTATTTTACTAACAAAATCTCACAAGAATTTGCAAAATATCTCGAGAGTTTGTACCAGAACGATGAAATTTCACGAGATTTTGAAAGTAAAATAGATCGATACCGCGTTTTTAAAAATCAATTTGATATCAGCATATGAAAATATATTTGAGTATATTATTTTTCAAAGTGTCAGAAATGGATAACAAAACTGCTATTTTCAATGACTATTTTTGTCCAGCTTTAACATCAGTATCGATATCGGTTATCGGCTACATGAGTTTTAAAATATCGGCATATCGGATATCGGCCAAAATCCCAATATCGTGCATCCCTAATTTTTACGGGAGTCCAAAGGTCCCAGTTCTGCTCTTTTCACCTTTCAAAAAAGTACAATGTGGTGATGATACTATTGGCTCCCATCAATAAAGGGTTTGATAACACAGAGACACAAGTGCTTCCCCCTTTAGTTTTCTGTTTGTTTGTTTTTTTTAAATCCAAACTTCTTTGAACACCTCTAGTGACAGTCTTACTACTATAAACGGTACGTTACTGTGGAGCGTCTACATTCTCCTTCTCTGATGTCCTGAACCGCTCAGACTGAAATCTGGTATTGTCATATTTTAACAGTAGAATAAAAGGCAAAGTTAAAAAGAAAAAATATTTTGATTAAGCATCTAGCCCTACTGTGTGAAGGTAGCCTTAAGGGCATATTCTAAAATAGTCTTGTGTCTGTTTTTAACATCCTTGGTCAAAATATTAACATTTTAATCTCTGTTTAAGGTTGGTGCTTTTCTCAATGCTCCACAGTCATGTTTTGCTGGTTCCAGGTCTGCAGCAGGGAACGGAGGGCCAGAGGGGACAATTCACTCTGGTGTGTCGAGACTCCGGTGGAGAGCAGCTGAGCCGAGGAGGAGAACTGGTCCTGGTCAGCATCGTCCACAAAGAGAAGAAAAACTGGTGAGTAATCCTTTCTCTGCCTTTGCTGGTTCAAGCTAGCCAGCCGAAACACTGTCCGACCGCCCTGGAGCAAGTGGAAAAGTTTTAGCTTCACTTGAATGAATTTAGTAAAACATCTTTTTTAAGGAACATTTGGCAATCTGATTAATCAAAAAAATAATCAACAGATCAATCGATTTGCAAAATAATCATGAGATCCAGCCCTAATTACATCTATAATTCAATTCAATTCAGTTTATTTCTATAGCGCTAATTCACAACACAAGTCATCTCAAGGCACTTTACAGTTGAACCAGATCATACAGTCAAATTAATTCAAAGTTTTCTATCTGAGGAAAACCAGTTGATTGTAGGGTTGTCAAAAGTATCGATACTCAAAAAAGAATTAATACTGAAACATTGTATCCGGATACAATACTCGTTTTTAAAAGCATCGATACAGTGCCACCACCAGTGGCACCTAAGCAGTCATTCATCTAAAGTGCAGAATAGAGGACAATGCACTTTCTGAACACTGTGTGATTGAATAATTCTGTGCACTTTTCAGTTTCATACTTTTTTTTGTAA
>NW_015151210.1:93752-108125 GCF_000732505.1 Cyprinodon variegatus
CTTTCTGAACACTGTGTGATTGAATAATTCTGTGTGATTGAATAATTCTGTGCTCTTTTCAGTTTGAGACTTTTTTTTTTTGTAACAGGTGCAGCTGCTGAGAATTATTTTTGTTTTTTAACCGGTTTGATTAGTGTCATTGTTACAGTATGTGTGCAAAGCATAGCCAAGGAAGGAACACTTAATTTTAATTTTATACGTTTTTTATCAAGCTTGCTTAATATTGTGCACAACAAACAATCTCAAAATATTGTTCTTATTGTTTATTGTATTTTATTTATTAATTAAAATATTTCTGTAGAATTTTGGAGTCTTTGTTTTTATCCTTGTGGTATCAAAAATGGTATCGAGTATCGAATATTTTCCTTAGTATCGGTATCGAGTTGAAAAGTTTAGTATCGTGAAAACCCTAGTTGATTGCATCGACTCATTGACTCAAATACAATCCCTCACACTAAGCATGCTTGTAGCAACAGTGGAGAGAAAAAACTCCCTTTTAACAGAAAGAAACCTACAGCAGAACCAGGCACATCTATATCGTTGTGTAGTTTGTAAATGCTTAAATTTTTTTAGGCAAAAAAAATCTCACATGAAGAGAACTTCTAAAAAGTTCGAAAGGAGCCAGAAAGTCGATGTCAGATCTTTTTTTTTACTTATTTATTTAAAAAAATGTTAAAAGTGGGATGAGATTGACATTTTTAATGGATTAAATTCAAGGTCTATCATTAATTAATCAGAACTAATTGCATTTTAATCGTAAACAATATTTCAACAACATAAACTACCTTTTCATAAAAACTCTTTTTTTGCTCCTAAATTATTGAATAAATATGAAACAAAAATATTGTTTTTATCCAATAGGTAGTAAAGTCCATCATCAGATTGTTTGAAAGTCATCCTTTAGCTTTTTTTTCCATTAACAACTCATATTCTTTGCAAACCTTTTTGAAAAACTAATTCCAAGTGTGAGAAAACTGGAACATTAGTTATAGCAAAATTTCTTCCACTAAATATGGTGAAAAGAAAATGTGCTGCACTGAGATGGTTTTTTTAAACCTGAATTCCCCCACAGGACCAATGCTTGTGATGCTGTTTTTTATTGTATTTAGGTGTTTAAATCTTTCTTATTTGTTAATAGAAATGAAGTTGGTCCTAAATAATATGTATGTAAGATGAGGAAAACAGATTTTAAAAGATTTGCTTTTTACAGCAGAGTGCTGATTTGAATATCTGTTAAGGAAATAAATTTTATCAAAGTTATATGTTTGTTTTCTGTGTTCAGCACAATAGAGACGACGGTGGCAGACAACAGTAATGGAAAGTACAGCGTCTCCTACAAACCCGAGGAACCAGGGCAGTACTCCGTGTGGGTTTGTGTCAGAGGCCAACATGTTAAGGTACTGAACTGCATTTAAATAGAAACGTTTCTCTGTTTCTACATTGCTGATAAATATCACTATTTTCTGGTTTCTGTTTCTTTAATATTTCTAATCTTATTCGTGTTGCATATATATTTATATTGTTTTCTTGTACTTCTGCTTTTATTTGGAGCCTTGCAACAAATAAATTTGATTTCAGTTCTATTTATTTGAATGACAATAAAGTCTAAATCTAAAGAGCAGCACATGGACTGTAAAATAAAGCGAAAGAAGCCAGATTACTTGATATTTTTGGGAAATAATAAATTATTTATGTATACTGGTGAAAAAACTGAATTAGAAACACTTTAGTTCAGCTGCAACACATGCTATAGAGACCATATTTAGCATAACTATGACCACTAGATGGCAGCAAACTGCTTAAATTTGGGTTTTGTTTGAATATTTTTTAAGGCAATATACTGTTAGCTTGTTTGGGTTAAAATGCTCCTGAGTTTAAAGCTGTTCTTCCTGCAGGGTTCTCCATTTAATCTGAATGTGAAGAGGAAGTTCAGGCACCACGGCGGGACCTTTCACTGCTGCACCTTTTGCTCCAGTGGCGGAGCAAAAGAGGCTCGCTGTGGCTGCCCAGGAACCATGCCAGGTACTCACACAGAAAAACTATCAGTAAAGCGATTGTTTTTAATTAAAGCTTTTTTATCATTTAAACTAATGCAACTCTGTTGTCTCTTATGCCCGTCCTCCTGCAGGAGGATTTAAAGGCTGCGGTCACGGCCATAAGGGGCATCCAGGGAAGCCTCATTGGTCTTGCTGTGGCAGCACAGTGGAGAAGTCTGAGTGTTTGCCTCAGAGCATACTGGCTGCTGTTTCCCCTCGGGGACACCTTCGAACTGCAGAGCTCTGATAAGATGATGAAGAGGACAGCAGGAGGGTCAGAGAAGCTGGGAAGTTAAGACTCAGGTTGATGGTGTAAAGCTAAAAAAGGTTCAATATGGAGGCAATGAGACTATGGAGAGACAATCGGTCTGCTGGCTTCTGTAGCTACAGCTCAGCCAGGAGGAGAAACCTAAAGGAGTTTCTCCTCTGGGTTAAAGCTCCGGAGTCACAATGAGGAAATTAATAGTATTGTGTTTAAAGATCTAATGTTCCGCCTTTAAAATGTTGTTTTCTTTGTTCTTTTATTTTTTTTTCATTGGGAAACAACCCTGAGGGTCCACCAGTTGGGAAAAGAATAAAGTACATACAAGTTAAAGATTTAGAGATCGTATGCTGTTCTGGAAAGACCTGCTGCCTGATTTTATTTTGTGCCCCCCCCCAAAAAAAATGGTTTAATTCAGAGTGGCCTTTTATTGTGGGAAGTCTAATGCACTCCTGTGCACTGATCACAGGTCTAATCAGCATCTTGATATGGCACACCTGTGAGGTGGGATTAATTATCTCAGCGAAGGAGAAGTGCTCATTAATACAGATTTAGTTTAGTTTGTGAACAATATTTGAGAAAATGGTGATATTGTGTATGTGGAAAAAATTTTAGATCTTTGAGTTCATCAAAAATGGGAGCAAAACCAAAAGTGTTGCTTTTTCTTTTTTTATAGAGTGTAAAAATATACAATCCCTGGTAAGTCTTGTTGCCATGAAGCAAATAAAGGCTTTTACATCAATTAAATAAAGGGAGACAGTTAAATGTCTCAAAATGGATTTAAAAAATCCAGAAAATTATATTTCCAATTTATAGAAAATATTCTGAAGCCAAAAGAATCTGAAGTCACAGCAACAGCAAACTACCATCCTAGTGTCTATAGAGGAGAAAATAATGGTGCACCAGAAACAAATATGGCAGAACATGTGTTCTAAAGGGAGAGGACCACACTAGGTGCTAGTATTTGTAATATAATATTAATCAAACATAATATCTTAACACCAGCAGGTTGTTTGGGGCCGTTAAGCTTTTATCTGTTATAGCATTTTGAAACAGCATTGACTGAACACTGGTTGCCTTTCTGGTTAAGAAGCCTTAATGTGAGGCGACACTGGGACCCTAAAGGTGTGACTGAGCCATGAAAGCCTTTCTGTATATTCTGACTAAATAATAAAAGCTAACTTAGTTTTTATTTGCTGATTGTTAAGATGACTTGAAAACTAACACCACTTAGTGCTCCAAAGTATATCATCGATTTAGAGTATTTAAAATTACTGTTAATTGGCACTCGTCTGTTCTAAACATTAAAGTTTGTCTTTTGCTGAATTCTCTCTGCCTTCTGCTTGTAATTCTAAAGGAATAAAAACATTGTTTATGTTCTGATCTTTACATTTACTTTTATGTTGTACTGTTTTGAAATTAGAAACTGATTAGCAAACAATCAAATAATAATGTGTGTGATGTTCTGGTGCTTGGAAGCTATAGGGATTCCCACAATCCTTTGCATCGTAAGGCATTTAAGCACAGCACTTATTAAGTTGAATAAAACTAGTTTATTTCTTCATGTGTTTGCTGTATTCAGAGTGAGGGTGAGCTGGAGCCTTCATCCTGTCTGTGATACTGTTTCAATGGTAAATTCCAGGTGCAGTCCAGATTATTAATCTCCTAAGTTTTAATATCTTAATTGCACTACTGGTATTTATTTGGAAGTATGCTAAGAGGAAATATGATTGAGAGGAAGGATGCAAAGGTCCACAGGCTGAGAGTCAAACAAAAAAGGCTAATTTCTTCCAAATACTTGACTTTCAACCACCAGCCTCTTCAGCTCTGACCTTTTTTGCCTCATAACAGCTTTCTAAGTCTTCAGTTCTCAGCAGGGGTGTGAAGGAGAGAAGATCTGCTTTAAGGAATTATAAACATGTTCTAACAAACAACATTTTGGGCTTTAATTATAATTAATTATATGTCATAAACACAGTGAAAATATTTGATTTGGGACTAGGACAGCCATCAGAAGGAGGTGGTTAACAAAGGATTATACTACAATTAGAATATGACCAAAGCAGGGGGGAAATGTATGAAATGGAGAAGCAAAACATTCATCCTTTGGTATGATTAAATAAAACTGGAAAGTTTATGAAACATGAAGACGAACTATTTGGCAACAGAAGATACTGTTTGAAGAGACGGAATCTCTCCTCTTTTAAACTCCACTGAGGCTGTTTTTGTTTGTTTTATCTTTTAACCTTTAATCTGTAAATTTCTATATTGGTATTTGGTTTTTTGCTATATTCCCTTTTTGTTTAACTTGTTTGCTTTTATAACGCATGTTTTGCAGCAAAGACAAAGAAAGGAAAAATGTTTATAGATACTTCACAGAATCATCCATTTGTTTTATTACCTTCACCATTTTCTCTCTATTTTTTTAAAGATATCTGGTTTATGTTGATGTCTAACTTGATTTACAGAACATGCAAACTGCTAACTTAAGTCTTATCCTTCCACTATTTTGGCAGTTCTTTACCTACTTTGTTGCCAGGGCATAAAAATAGACAGAAAATATGTCATTGTATACATAATAATAGATCTTCATTAATCTCACACTGGAGAAATTCACTCGCATTTAACCCATCCCTTTGGGCTGCCATTGTGTGGCGTCCGAGGAGCAGTGTGGGTAATGCGGAGGTCTTCGCAGAGGTACTGCATGGGGGTCACGAAATTTTTGGTTGATAAAATTTTTTTATATTCCCTCCTGCAATTTTTTCAACTAATTGGAATGTCTTTAAATCCACATTATCATGAATTCAACACACTCTTATAAACAGATAAATGGAGGCAGAAGATGTCTTAGAGTCATCAATGCTCACATTCAGACAGTGACACACAGGAGCTCTTTCAAGCTGGGCACCGTTTCATTCACAACACCTGTCCCATCAACCAGGAATCACAATCAGAAATACTTTTATAATCTCAGGGAGAAATTACTTTAGTTACATTCCTCCATCTGTAATAGAGTGACTATTGGACCAATTTGATAGAACACAATTTCATACAATATATATATAATTAGGGGTTCCCCGCTCCATCTCGCCATCATTTTGGGGTCCTTGGCCTGGAAGACCGCTGATGTAATGTTCTTCCTTGAATTAAACATTTTATTTAAAAAACATGTATAGCGTCACAGCTGTATTATATTGAGTTACCAAACAGGAAAATGTCATTCTGCTCAGACTGTTATTCAGATCCAGCCATTTAGAGCTCAGTAACATAAACTAAAGCTGTAGGCTGACTGTAGGTCCAGTATAGGAGGGAGACTGAACGTCTGCCTAAAGAGTTTTTATTTTGTTAGATGTGAGCTGCTGCCTATGTCTCTTTTTAAACCGTTATAAATTGATGTATCTAATTTCATTTCCTTTTTTCTTGTTGTTTGTGACATTAAAGCTTGAGGTGAGCAGAGGGTTTTTTTCAGAGGGATTATTCCTAAAGTGTCTCAGGCTGAGGAAGTAAATTCACAGCAGAAAAATACATTTCTAGTCCGTTTAGAAGTTCAGGTGAAGCAGGAAGATCAGGAGCTCCGGATGATGGGGTGATAACTAACCCATCCAAACTTCGACAGCCAGACCATTTCTGGCTGCTTTTGGTTCTGACCTGAAGGACTCTCTGGAAGGCTACCAGGACTTCATTTAACCTGATCACACATTAATGCAGAGTTTAAAAAGACAAATCTCAGAGAAATTGTAGGAGCTGTTTATTTAGTACATAAAAAAATTTGCTGGTTTAACACTTTTCACACATATAAAAGTCCTAAGTAATGACATGAGGTGGTTCTTCACTAGAAAAATGTTCTTAATTTAAGCGATGGTCAGAACGGCCCGCTCCCTCTTCCTCCTCCTCTTCTTCTTCTCCTCCAGTTGGCCCGTAGCGTCAGTGAAGAAGGTCACATCCTCCTTGCTCTCTATCTCCCTCTGGAGGAACTGCAGAGCAGCGCTGTTGAATCCCAGCAAATCCTGAAAAAATAAAATAAAAAAAAACCTGTAGAAAGAACAGCCTCTGTGTGTGTTGACCAAATTAACCATTGATGAACAGAAACCCTGATAAAAATGTTCAATTATACTTTCAGTTTAAAAGAAAAATCTATATCAAACTCAGTTATTTCTAGCCTCACAAATAATGTAATAGTTCCTTAAAACCTTTCATTCTTATTGTCAGGTAACACAGAGTACATGTCAGATTAAATAATACTACTTTAGCAATAGTTTCATGGTGTTACTTTATTGTATGTCTCGTACCATGTCTGTTGGTTGTGCTGTTCTTTTTACATCTCTTTGCAGGTGATAAAGCAGACTGAAGATGTTTTATCATTATCTCCCTTTTATCTCCTCTTTCTTTCATCTTTTCTCCTTTTTTTCAGTTTTTCCTTTCCTGTTTTACTTACATTACAGTGTCCATATAAACTGTAAAACTGCATAATTATAATAAAGCAATTTATATGCATAAAACAAGCGGAACACTTTGGCAATAGCCGTACTGCTCCACTTGTTAAAGTAAAATCTATTGGGCTCTTTTTGGCATCAAGACAATTATTCTTAATGCCAAATTGCCAGACAGGACACTGTTAAAAAAGAAAAAAAAAAACGTAATTTTTCATAAACCACTGAAATCAAGCATGTGTGAGGATGTAAAGAATCCACTTTTTAGTATTCTGTATTTTCAACATGTTTTTTTTTTTTCTTTTTCATGGCATAAAATGCATTAGCTGTTAAATTTTAAGTCGTTTCCTAACTGTCTAACTAACCTTTAACTAAATTAATATGTATCCCAAGAAAAAACTGAATATAAAAACCAAAAATGTGATCAGATGTTCTGGTCTAATTTCCCAGGCTGCTTTTCTATGCAGATGATAACTTACTCTGATTTGGCACACTCTGGAGAGCGTATTGGTCTTTAGCTCATCGATGACGGACACCAACATCTGGTTACTGGTGATCTGACCAAAGTGGATCCTAAAAAACAAAAAAGAGCTGCTGCAGTGACACCTTTATCAGGAAGTGCTTCGCTAAACACAGAGGGAAACATGGTTATTTTTCCTACGACTCATATTTCTTTAGAACGAGTAACACTGACAGGATTAATCAGCTATGACTCCTTTTTAAGATGAGTCAATTATCATTCACCGTACTTAAACTCATTGGAAAAAAACAGATTAGCTTCACGTAAGCAGCTTCTCTTCCACTCATCATTTCGCAGTGCAGATAATATGAATGGTTTCATATAAGGAATGGAAGACTTAATAATTTGTGCTTTAAAAGCATCCTAACAGTTGATGTTTATGTTTCAAATTGCTGCTTAAATTAAAACAGCTGTAAAGAGATTCACCTGAAATCATCTTCTGTGTTTCAGACGGAGAGATGATAATCTCCACGTGTTTGGGGGATTTATAACTGTGTTGGATATAACAGCAACAGATTCTAACATTATGAATCATAAAGATAAGATAAATAGAAAATAAATAAAGATCTAAATTATATAAACAATATTTTACTTCTTTCATAGGAAAAACAACTAAAAGACATAATTCCATTTTTTCAAAAGGCTTCCACCTGAAATATTCCTACATTAACTGGCATTTATTAGAGAAGTGGGAATCAGAGTTAAATACAAGGCTAAGTGGGTTAATATGTGGAAAGATAACCAATGAGGGTTTAATGGTCAAATATGGAAGAATTTAATGGAAATGATACAGTTAGATTAATCCACCCATACAGACCTGTTGTAAAAGAAAATTTGGACAAACAGGACACCGTAAACACAAATTCTGTGATTGTTCAGTTATTCAAAAAAAAACGGAGACATGTCAAAGTGAAACGTGAGAACATTTTGGAAATGGAGGTTCCAATAAACCCTTTTTTTACTTATTGGGGGTCGTTGATTTCAAAATAAATCACTCCAATCACACAACTCCAATAATAAAGTGAACCGTTGTCTAAAAATGTTCTGAAATGAAAAACTGCTGTTTTTCCATTTGTTCTGTTTATATCTTAGATACATTATTTACATACTTAATAAACTTAGAGAATTTTCTGTCAAATTAAATAAAAGACAAAATAAATAGCTTAAAATATATATATTATATCAAAACGTAAGACTTTTTAAAAGCCTGTATCCTGTTTAGCTTCACATACTGACAGCCATCAGTCACTTCATTTCCACTGAGGCCATTCATTTATTACCATGTAATAACACAACAACTAAAAAACAGTGGGATGATCAACACCCCTCACTGGGTTTAAACATGTTTGCAAACAGAAATACACATTAAATATGTATTATGATTAGATAGTAGAAAGATGCTTTAAGTAATTTCCCTCTGGGATTATTAAAGTATGTCTGATTCTGAAAGTATGAACAGTAGAGGGATTGAAAGTGGCAGATGACTGAACATCTCCACCAGTGGAAATGTTGATTATTCAACTGATTCCTGCGAAGCAAACAGGTTTGTGCGACGAAAAGCCCTTAAAACTAATCTTAGATCATCTAAAGGGGGAATCTAGTTTAAAAATGCACTCGTTTTATCTGTTTAATGTTTAAAAACAGCATCTATTGTCTATTTTTTAACAGGGTTTATACAGGAATGAATGACTCTAATTTAATGTTTTTTAATGCTCTTTTAATGCTCTTAGAAATAATTTTAATGCCACCAACAGGTCCCCGTCGACAGGCTGCAGCCATACCCCGAATTCCTCGTTTTTCAACCACTTTTGTTGAAATTGGCATTCTTCCCCATTCTCTAGCTTTTTCTCCGACTCAAGTTTATTTTCCAAACATACGTCTTTGCGATCAACTGGACGCAGTTCCATGCAAATATATTGTGATATAATATGTCTGACGAAATTGTTTTTAATAATTTTTTTTTTTTTAAAGAAAGCATTTTAAATGCCACCATTATGGCCAATTAAGACCATAATTAAAAAAATTGTAATTTAATGACTTTTAATGATTTTTAATGACCCACGGAAACCCTGTTTAAAGATGCATGAAAAGAGGCTTAAAAAACTTTTCATGCATCTCCCAGAAACTGAACTAAAAACACTGCAGAGAATAAATCTGAGGTTTCATTTGTATTATTTAGTTTTTTTATATTAATGTTATAATGTAATGTAATGTAATGTATCATAAATATTAAAAGTGTGGCCTTTAGAAATCCTGTTGAGCTCTAAATGAGGAGCCATTTATGACATGAAGGTCTGGCTACTTGGAAGAATATATATCCATTTGTATGCAGACCTGCATAAATAAAAGTTTATCAATAAGACAGAAAAAACCTGAACCTTTGAGAAAACAGAGGAAACTAGATTTAGAAGCAGATAATTAAGCTGAACAGAGTTACGACTCACTTTAGAAGGAAGAAGAGGCAGCGGCAGACGAGCTCCACCTCCAGGCCCTGCTGGATGTAGCTGTTGAAGAGCTTTAGCAGCTCAGGGACGTAAGGAAACGGCAGCACCAGCAGAGAAACCTCCAGCTCACTGGTGATCAAAAGAAAAGAGCAAAAATGGTGAGAAAACCAGGAGAAAGGAGCGTTTAGTTCTTCTGTTCATTCCTTACCTCGATCTGACTTTCTTTATGACGTCTAAAACGTAGCGGGACGGCTGTAGGAGGGATGGAAACCATGGTTACTGATAACATTTGTTAATCTGAGGGAATATTTTAGGTAAATATTCAGTAAGAATCGTTTTACTTACGGTTACGTTTCCAAAGGCCACCAGGATGGGATTGGGTTTAGGAGGAGGCAACTAAAAAAGAAGCGGATTACATCTTTAGATATTCAGAGGTTCAGTCCAGCTAAGCCTTGATAAAACATGCGGGCTGGAGGTCAGAGCTGCAGCTGAAGCTTGGTTTCACCTCTTTGCCAGCTTTCTCACTGAAGTACTTGTGCTCCTCCAGCTTCCTGCTTTCTTCTCTGAAAAGCTCCAGCGCCTCCATGATTCGCTCCGCCTGCACAGAAACAGGCGCCAGCAATGTTTATATTCATCATCGGCCGTCTGACCAGACAGATGAACAATAATTCAGCCAATCGCATTCAATGGTTGGAAATAACAATAATAAAACTTTCTTCAAAAAAAATATAAATAAATAAATAAATAAATAAAGGAATAGGAGAAAATGAATATCTATTAAAGGAAAGTTTAACTATCCACTGCAGCCACTTTCTTTTCCTCATTTTGACCTGTGGGTTTGTAAAAAAGGGTAAAAACAAACTAACTTACATATGAAATTTAGATAATTTACCTTGTTTTCAAAGTTAGTCCTTAATTTTAAGCATTGAACTTTTCAGTATAATCTTCAGTCTTGCCAAGTAAATTTTTCCTGTTAAACTTACAAACTATTTGACTTGTTTTGAGCAACTTTTCCCTCAGATTTCGTGTTTTTATCTGGTTTTTAGACAAATATTATTGGTGGCGTATTAAATACCCAGTCAGTGTTTTAAAGATGTTGAATTCTGTTTATTATGGACAATGTTCCAGTTCATGATTAAAAAGAATGAGCTGAAAGTTCAGCTCACATAGATGAAAGTTAACTAGCTCATGAATTAAAATGAAAATAAACTAAGTTTACACACCTTTAAATTAGCTAGTTCAGGTTAATATGTTAAATTAAGCTACAATCCTACAATAAAACCTCTTATTTCACCCTTTAAATGATTGATCATAATATATAGAAAGAAATGGAAAATACTCAATGCAGTCAATGTATACTGGATGTGCAGTGAAGCCTTTATTTAGCCAAACTACAGAGAACTTCAGAAACATTCAGGTTCTGGATCAAAACTGATCTCTTATGTTCCTCATTCAGTTGCAAATATTTCCAAATTTGGCTCGGAGGTTTTAATTCGATGTGTTGCTTTAAATGTGAAGTGGACGTGGCTGAATTATGGATTTGTTCTGGTGGGCCCAGTTTGCATAAAAATGTGAGAGTCTTGTTTTTGATAGCTTATAAAACTCTGCAAAGCGCTCTACAAAGCTGGCATCAGAAATACCAGAAGATGAGTCTGAATGGTGCAGACTAGAACTAGCAGGAAACATGCTGCTCTGTCTGTTTGCCGTAATAAATGCAATAGAAACTGATGTTATCCAATGAAAATTGTCGTTATCAAATGAACGGGAGCGAAAATGCTTCCTATTGGTCTGCAATCAGCAGAAACATTTTGATAGGTCAGAATGAGGCTTGAAGTNTATGTTTTAACAGGGATTATACAGGAATGAATGACTCTAATTTAATGTTTTTTAATGCTCTTAGAAATAATTTTAATGCCACCAACAGGTCCCCATTGACAAGCTGCAGCCATACCCCGAACTCCTCGTTTTTCAACCACTTTTGTTGAAATTGGCATTCTTCCCCATTCTCTAGCTTTTTCTCCGACTCAAGTTTCTTTTCCAAACATACGTCTTTGCGATCAACTGGACGCAGTTCCATGCAAATATATCGTGATATAATATGTCTGACGAAATTGTTTTTAATAATTAAAAAAAAAAAAAAAAAGCATTTTAAATGCCACCATAAATACATTTAATGAAATTTAATGCTAATTAAGGCCATAATTAAAAAAATTATTATTTAATGACTTTTAATGATTTTTAATGACCCACGGAAACCCTGTTTAAAGATGCATGAAAAGAGGCTTAAAAAACTTTTCATGCATCTCCCAGAAACTGAACTAAAAACACTGCAGAGAATAAATCTGAGGTTTCATTTGTATTATTTAGTTTTTTTATATTAATGTTATAATGTAATGTAATGTAATGTATCATAAATATTAAAAGTGTGGCCTTTAGAAATCCTGTTGAGCTCTAAATGAGGAGCCATTTATGACATGAAGGTCTGGCTACTTGGAAGAATATATATCCATTTGTATGCAGACCTGCATAAATAAAAGTTTATCAATAAGACAGAAAAAACCTGAACCTTTGAGAAAACAGAGGAAACTAGATTTAGAAGCAGATAATTAAGCTGAACAGAGTTACGACTCACTTTAGAAGGAAGAAGAGGCAGCGGCAGACGAGCTCCACCTCCAGGCCCTGCTGGATGTAGCTGTTGAAGAGCTTTAGCAGCTCAGGGACGTAAGGAAACGGCAGCACCAGCAGAGAAACCTCCAGCTCACTGGTGATCAAAAGAAAAGAGCAAAAATGGTGAGAAAACCAGGAGAAAGGAGCGTTTAGTTCTTCTGTTCATTCCTTACCTCGATCTGACTTTCTTTATGACGTCTAAAACGTAGCGGGACGGCTGTAGGAGGGATGGAAACCATGGTTACTGATAACATTTGTTAATCTGAGGGAATATTTTAGGTAAATATTCAGTAAGAATCGTTTTACTTACGGTTACGTTTCCAAAGGCCACCAGGATGGGATTGGGTTTAGGAGGAGGCAACTAAAAAAGAAGCGGATTACATCTTTAGATATTCAGAGGTTCAGTCCAGCTAAGCCTTGATAAAACATGCGGGCTGGAGGTCAGAGCTGCAGCTGAAGCTTGGTTTCACCTCTTTGCCAGCTTTCTCACTGAAGTACTTGTGCTCCTCCAGCTTCCTGCTTTCTTCTCTGAAAAGCTCCAGCGCCTCCATGATTCGCTCCGCCTGCACAGAAACAGGCGCCAGCAATGTTTATATTCATCATCGGCCGTCTGACCAGACAGATGAACAATAATTCAGCCAATCGCATTCAATGGTTGGAAATAACAATAATAAAACTTTCTTCAAAAAAAATATAAATAAATAAATAAATAAATAAAGGAATAGGAGAAAATGAATATCTATTAAAGGAAAGTTTAACTATCCACTGCAGCCACTTTCTTTTCCTCATTTTGACCTGTGGGTTTGTAAAAAAGGGTAAAAACAAACTAACTTACATATGAAATTTAGATAATTTACCTTGTTTTCAAAGTTAGTCCTTAATTTTAAGCATTGAACTTTTCAGTATAATCTTCAGTCTTGCCAAGTAAATTTTTCCTGTTAAACTTACAAACTATTTGACTTGTTTTGAGCAACTTTTCCCTCAGATTTCGTGTTTTTATCTGGTTTTTAGACAAATATTATTGGTGGCGTATTAAATACCCAGTCAGTGTTTTAAAGATGTTGAATTCTGTTTATTATGGACAATGTTCCAGTTCATGATTAAAAAGAATGAGCTGAAAGTTCAGCTCACATAGATGAAAGTTAACTAGCTCATGAATTAAAATGAAAATAAACTAAGTTTACACACCTTTAAATTAGCTAGTTCAGGTTAATATGTTAAATTAAGCTACAATCCTACAATAAAACCTCTTATTTCACCCTTTAAATGATTGATCATAATATATAGAAAGAAATGGAAAATACTCAATGCAGTCAATGTATACTGGATGTGCAGTGAAGCCTTTATTTAGCCAAACTACAGAGAACTTCAGAAACATTCAGGTTCTGGATCAAAACTGATCTCTTATGTTCCTCATTCAGTTGCAAATATTTCCAAATTTGGCTCGGAGGTTTTAATTCGATGTGTTGCTTTAAATGTGAAGTGGACGTGGCTGAATTATGGATTTGTTCTGGTGGGCCCAGTTTGCATAAAAATGTGAGAGTCTTGTTTTTGATAGCTTATAAAACTCTGCAAAGCGCTCTACAAAGCTGGCATCAGAAATACCAGAAGATGAGTCTGAATGGTGCAGACTAGAACTAGCAGGAAACATGCTGCTCTGTCTGTTTGCCGTAATAAATGCAATAGAAACTGATGTTATCCAATGAAAATTGTCGTTATCAAATGAACGGGAGCGAAAATGCTTCCTATTGGTCTGCAATCAGCAGAAACATTTTGATAGGTCAGAATGAGGCTTGAAGTGAAGACAATGTTTTCTGTAAAAATTAATAAAAAAAACTGATTTGAAAATTCAAATCTGAAAAACAGAAATTTAAAAAGAAGAACATATAAAATCTATAAAAATGTTCTTTTGAAACGGAAGATTTCATTTTTTTTTTTCATATTTTAGCATTTTTTGAAAAAATATGAAGAATTAATTTGAAACACAAATAATTAGATATAAAACCTGAGAAAT
>NW_015151210.1:108875-114717 GCF_000732505.1 Cyprinodon variegatus
ATTTAAAGTAATCATTAGACATTAGTTGAATTGAAGATGTTAGACCATAAAAAAAAATCTCTTTTATCATGGTTTATTAGTCAAAAGGTTTCTAAAACAAAAGGATCTGCTTAACGACTCTAGTTGAACTGGCGACACATAAAACTACAGAAACATGTGAGGAACTAAATGAAGATCTGAGAAGCCAGACTGAAGATGAACAACCATGAATAACCAGAGTTTAAGACAGCGACACAGCATGAATTATTAGAATGTGTCAATATTTGGTGAAGGTTTGAAATAAGAAATCTGTCACCATCAGATGAAAGAAACACAGGAACCCTTTTATCCTAGCCTGACCCTCCCTCCTGCTGGGCCATTGCAGGCCTTCAGTCCTCCACTAAAACTCTCCCTGATCCAAAACTGTCTGCATGGTTTGCAGAGAAAAAAAACAAAACAGAAGAAGATAAAAGAAGAACTATGATCTTTTCTTTTCACTGGTAGAGGAGCCAGTTTTTTTTTAACTCTGTTTTAAGCAGAGTTAAAGATGTCGCATAAAAGAAAATTAAAAACAATCCACTGGACGTTTCTCTTCCCATCCCGGAAGCTTTTTCAATTCAAAATGTCAAGAATAGCGTTGAGTTCAAGGTTTTATTCAGCAGCCCAGCAAAACCGTGTTTTTGTTTTGAAAGCATGTAAATTGAAACGGATGAAGGGGTCCACGGCATTAAAATGGGGGTCTTTTTTTAGCCTGCAATGCCCCATACCTGTCTAAATATCTGAAAGGGGGGTCGTTAAAGGGAATTGTTGGCCTGGCTGAATAGGCGAGGTCCTCCGCTCTCCTGTACAGGGGCTGTAAGCTATTCCTGACCTTTTGGATGGGAAGCGAAACATCTTCAAACTTGGAAACAAAAGTCAATTGTTTCCAAAATTATAATTTTCTTTTTTTCAGAATGACTATGACCTGGATGAGAATCTTCACCAAAATTTTGCATAAAGGACTGAACTAAAAGAATAAGTAGAAATATCTTTAAACCAGTATGTGTTCTCCATTTCAGCAGTAAGATAATATAATATGCCAACAGAACAAACTTTTTTAATCCATAAACTAACATCATTAACAATGAGGTGAAATTAGCAGTTTAAGGTTTAGATATGAAAGCAGCATAAACTCACCACAGGAACCGGTCCTTTAGCCAAGCTCTCTTCAAACTCCGCCTCCCTCTCCTGTAAAAGCAAACATGGCGTTAATACAGACACTGGGTGATCAGAGGCGTCCACGCCTGCAGCTCACCATCTCTCGCTCCTCCTCCAGGATGATGGGCTCCCTCGTCCTCTCCCACAGACGCAGCGACTTGTCGTGAGACGACGACACCAGGTGATCTCCGTTTGGGCTGATGGCCAAGCACCAGACCTCCCGATGGTGACCCTGAGACCCACAGAGAGACGTTAGGGTGAGACAGAGACCTCGCCGGGCCGCTGGTCACAGCTTAAAAGAGGAGAGTCACCTCCAGAGTCTGGATGAGCTCAAACTTGTCAGCGTCCCACTGTTTGATCTTCTTGTCCTTCCCGGCGGTGAAGAACAGATGAGTTTTTGGGACAAACTGAAGAAACATGACGCTGAGGAGAACAAACAGGAAGTCAAGACCAGCAAATCTTTTACAAGACAAAATAAAGCAAACTGTGAGCAAAAGATGCACAGACATGTTAACTGTGTGTCTAAAACTAAAGCAACACAATCAAGAAGAGCTGAGAGGATATGGGGTTAATTTTGTTCCACTTTTTGTTATATAAATGGAATAAAAAAAGAACGCCAGCTAGAAATGAAATTTTAAAAAACGTCTTATTTAAAAAAGGTTTTACATTTTTTTCTCATTTTATTTTTCCAGATAACTTCATTTTTTCTTCTTTCAAATTTTCAGATTTCAATTAATTTTCATTTTAGTTTTTTTTCTATTCTATTTTTTCACCTATATTTAAAGAACTGTATTCTTTAAAAATGGCGTTTTATGAATCCTATTCCCTCCAATTCTGGAGGCAGCATCGGAGCACTCTGGATTGAGGCACAAATGAACGTTAGCAAAAGTTATTCTCAAAACATTTTCTGATTAAGATGTTTTTCAAAGTTTCATTTCTGGATTGCATTCTTTATATTTCCTTTTACAAAATGTGTCTGTTTGCAACAATAATGGAACAAAATTCATGCCGTTAGAGGAAAGAACAGGATGAGTTGAAGGGACACGGATCCGATGTTTGTTTAACGTCCTGAAAACCAAAATTTATTCTCCCCAGTCGGAGCGACTGGGGAGAATAAATTCGTGCTCCAGTGAACTCTGGATTGGTTGGTTGGTACCTGTCATCATGAGCGAACAGAGATCTGTGACAGTCTCCGAAATCCAAACCCCAGATCTTAACGTTCCTGTCAGCAGAGCCGGTGGCGATGAGCGTGCTGTCCTGTTTAAACAGAGCAGTGTCAGATTGACGAAGGCAGAAAATGATCAACTGGACTCGGTCGGTCATTTACCAATAAACACCTTACAACAGGAGGCGTCTAAACTTTTTCAAACCATTTTTATGTTCTCAAGGGCCACAAAACTAAAACTGTAAAAACATTTTTACATTTGATCAGCTTTACCTCTTCAATGGCAAACAAAGCTCAGATAATTTGAATAAATCCAGCAAAGGAGTCTGATTTGTAGAGAAAAGCAATAAATATATATATAACAGAAAAATTACTAAACACGTTTAAAAGGTTGCATGTCAGTGCAAATTAAAACCTGACATTTTACAAACATGAATCTAGGGATGAAAGAATTAACCGGATTAATCGTGATTGATTATTGAAATAATCATCAACTTAGTAATTGATCAAATGTTAACAGGAATGTAGATACTCTAAAACATTCCTTTAGCTGATTGAGCAACCCACTTACAGCAGTAATTGCATCAAAATTATCAGAAATAATATAAATATTTTGCATTTTAGCATTAGCGCCCTCCTCTGGCTGAAGTTATAACTGTCCTGCTGCACAAACCCAGGCATAGTCTGAGCTCTGGTGTTTGTGTTGGTAGGTCGATCTGTAACGGCATCGTACAACTGAGCAAAATATTCCTCATAGATGTTCAGACTTAAACTGTCTCTGCTGCTACTTCGTAAAATATTTAATGTTCAATACAATCTATCTGACTTAAGACCAAATTAAAAACCAAAGTGCTTTAAAAGTCCCCCGAGCTGATGCTTCTGCAGCCTCAGAGCCACTCACATGTGAGATGTCCAGACAGAGCACAGGCAGCTTGTGTCCATACAGAGACAGGAAGAACTGAAACAGAAGCAGAGACGCGCATCCATTAGTCAGTGAGGACTGCATCAAACACAGCTGGATGTGACGACTGTGAGACGCACCTTCAGGGTGTCTGTGTAGAAGATCTTGACGGTGCAGTCTAACAGAGAGACGGCCAGCAGTCTGTGATCAGGAGAAAACTTCACACACAAGACGTCTTCCTCCAGCTGCAGCGTTCGGGTGTGCTTCAGCGTCAGCCGCCTGCATCACAAACGCAAAGATTTAATGAGAAAATACGAGAAGCACCGTGAAACATCTTCACCTGGAAGAACCATCAAGGGGAAACTTGGAGACTTACTTCTGGCTCGTCTCTGGGTCTTTGATGAGCTCAAACTCCCAGAACTTTACTGTCTTATCAGCGCTTCCAGAGATGATTCCTCTCTGCAGGATAAAAAAAAGGATAAGTCGTAGGGAAGCGGCTGTTCCAACTGTTGCATTTCCAATTTCTCCCGAATGGTGCACGACTTTACACGAGTGAATAAAGTGAATGTGATTGGTCGTTTATCAAGGTGGCGGGATTTTTGTGGCAGAAGGTTCACAAGCTTTTTGGTTGTGGCCGGTTTGTCGGAAGCATCTTGCTAACCAGTTAGCAACTTAGTGCTAGTAGGTTCCCAATGGGAAATAACATTGGGACCAAGTAGCACTTAGCAACGACACTGTCAAGGAACACTATGGACAGCGGAAACATGCAAGAGGAGGAGAGTTTTGAGTCGGAGGTCGTGGAAGAGTCTCCTCCGTCATCCATTTTTTATTTAGAGGAGGAAAGATGTTGTGGAAGAGGACGCCAGGGCGGCAGAAGCTTGGTTTGGTGTAGAAGGCTTCCAGCCGTACATGTTTGAGCCCTTGCCTCGCAACGCTGCCAGTTCTGTTAGCTCTACGCCTGCTGAAGACACAGATGTCCATCCCCGTGAACACTGGGACGGAACTCAATAAAGTAAAGTAAAATATTCTTATTATTTCAACCGTTGCGTATATTAGCTGCGACATATGAATCAAGATGCTATGAACAAAGAAATTTGATTGACAGATGACTGTTGACCCGAATTTAGGTGAACAAGCTGACGTATAACTAACTGGCCTGCATAAGATAACGAAAAAAAAGACAGATTTTAGGACAGGATTTTATTTTTTTTTATAGAAATTTTCTACATTTTGGGTCTGATAAAGTGTACATTTATATACATCTTTAAGCCAGAATGATTTGACATTTAAATATGATTTCCCCCTGACTTTAAGAGACGGCTGCACGTTTTAGGGCTTTATTATGAAATGATGGTGGACAGATGTAGACAGAGGTGAGTCCGGCTCACCTGATCCGGGGCCAGGCACAGGGTCCACACCGCGCCGCTGTGGGCATCTACTGTTTCCAGCAGGCTTCCTGAAGCCAAGTCAAAGATCTGCAGCTTCCCGCTCTGATATGAGAGGAACATCAGACAGAGAGAAAAAGAGACGTTTTAAAGCTGAACAGTATTTTCTAAAACTTCGCCTAAGAGCTCAAATACCTTCGTTCCCAGGATTATCTGTCTGTCTCCAGGCACAAACAGGGAGCAGAGGGCGTAATCACACGCCATGGTGCGGACCACCTGCAGGGTTGCCCTGCGACAGAAACACACATATAAGCTTAGATGAAAAGCTAAATTGCAGGTTCTTCCTCTCTGATCTGCTCAGTCACCTGTTCCAGACTTTCACCGTGTCTCCAGAGGCTGACAGCACGGCCAGGTTGTCGGAGCTGAAGGCCAGCGTGCGCACGTCTGTGCGGTGACCGCCCAGCGTGAGGCGAGCCGTCTTAGTGGCTGTCGGGTTCTTGTCGGAGGTCTTCAGGCTGTAGGTTTCTACTGTGTTGTTTTGAAGCAGCAGAGCAAACTTCAGCTCTCCTCCTGCACAAGACAGGACGTCCACCCACCTGAGCGAGGACATGCGGTTAATAATCACCTCCTCCACCATGTTTGGATCTATCGGCTCCAGGCTGACCTGATCTTTGATGAAGCTTTGATGTTTGTTAGCCTGATGATCTCGTCCTTCAGCGTCCTCTCAACCACCGGCTCTGTCTCATCGCCTGCGTCTTCCTGAACCCTACAGCAGGGGGCAGCAAAGCAGCAGCTTTCACTGATCTGACCTCTGGTACTAAAAAACTGCTGCACTCAAAAACAACCACAGCTTTAAGATAAACCAAATATAAAGCTGGTGTTAGCAGACCAACATATGAGGCTGAAACTCATCATCTCCTGACACCATTAAACTGCCTTCATTTCTGTTGCAATGCATCACTGGACGATTTAGTGAAGTCCAGCTGATAAAAAAGGTGAGAATATATCAAAGAGAACCAAAAAATCCAAAAAGAGGAACTCCAAGGTTCTAAATTCATAGATTTTCCACCAAAAAAACTTAAAAAGTAAGTGACTGGTGCAAATGATCTATATGTTGCTATTATGTCAAAGTACATCCAGGAGTAAAGTAACAGTCGTTGGTCAAAAGAAGCATTTTCAGTGATTCAAACAGAACAAATATGTGGATTAGGCAAC
>NW_015151210.1:116943-128642 GCF_000732505.1 Cyprinodon variegatus
CTGCAATGCATGTGGGCATTGTCAGTTTAACTATAGCTCTGGTGAATTTCAATAGTGAAATCCTTTGGAAATCTTCAATAATTGTTGTTGATTGCTTGGATGTGACTAGTAGTTCCCATTGTAAAGTGGGGAGAATGGCGCTAGGCTTACCGCACCGTGACGTCACTGCTGGAAGATGTCAGGAGTGAGGTGTTACTATATGTGTGAAAAAATGGCTGCTCCCAGACTCAGAGATCACAAGAAAAATTATACCTTTTATTTCTTTACTGTTTAACTCTAAATTCATTAAATCCCTACAAGCGTATTAGTTTTAGGTATAAATAATGACCCATTGGTTATTTCTTGCTGACTTTTCCATTAAAGCACTGAACTGAGGGGCTATGAATCAGTCACAGACATGCAAACAAAAACGGTTGGATAATAAATATGTGGTGCTTCACAATTACATTAAAGCAGGTATAGAATATAGTTTGGTATATTGACTGTAACAACAAATTCACTGCATCTTGTCCCCTAGATTTGGTTAAACTAAACACAATGAATTCACCAGAGAGACCGGTGAAGTTCCATCAAAGTTAAAAGAGTTAAAAAACAAACCACTGGACTTTGTTTTCGAAGCATGAAGATGTTTCGCTTTCCATCCAGGAAGCTTTTTCAATTCAAAATGTCGGAAGTTATTAATTATTACATCGATGATAAATGTAGAATAACCTTTAGTTAATTAGTTAAATTGCTAATTATTTTTACTTTGATTTTTTTCCCCGTACAGTATAGAAATTAAAACAACCACTATTTTACATAAATTACTGGAGGAAAACAAAAATCCACATAGGTTTAAATTAAAGTAGCATTAATTCATCTAATCATCAGTTGAATAGAAAAGCAGAAATCTGACCAATTTAGACCTTTATTTATTTATCATGGAAATTTCTCTGCAATAGTTGCTCCAGATGCTTGTTTGTTCCAGATGATATTATCAAGTTAAATCAAAGTTGGGAAAGACCCTCATAAATATTCTAATAGAAATAGAAATACTTTGAAACCAGGGAACCACTAAGACCGTTGGAGGCGAAACATCATCAGCCAATGGTTGACGACCCTCGCTGAATATTTGCTGCGTTCCGTGTGACGGATGAGAAAAGGTCTTGATCTAAACGCTTCCCGCTGAATATTTCGGACAGCGATCAGACAGATCACAGCCGGTCCGTAGAGAAAGCTGTGAATCATCTATGATCAATCCGTCTGCAGGTGCTCCACATGGCTGCGTTCTTTCACCACTGCTGTTCACCCTTTCTACCAATGATTTGTAGCATTTAAATTCACATATTTCTACCATTATTTATCGTCTGAACTGATCAGAATTATCACAGAGCTGAGCTCTGAAGAAAATCCTCCTCCATCCATCATTATCAACACTAACATCAAAGGTTTTCAGTCACACGTTGTCTAAGATTTACATTTACTGAGATTATAGAAAGCGCTGACCTGACAATGAAACTAGACTTCCTATTAACCTTTCTAAGAAACTATTCAGATGTTTTGTTCTTACTTTGCTGCCTTCTTCTTGGCTTTCTTCAGCTTCTTGGTCATTTTTTTCTGCACTTCCTGTTCCGTCAGCACGGTGAACACTTCTAGTACTGCATCATTCCCCTGAAACAGATGAGAAAGAAGTATTATTCATTTGACACAGACAATATAAACCACAAATACCTTAAATTTTCCAGATTTCGCTTCTAGAGCTTTCAGTTCTGCGCAATTCGCTTATTAAAACTACAGACTAATATCACAGCTGGCAGAAGAGGGAAAGAAGGTATGAAGTGAATTTTCTGCCAAAACCTTGCATACAAAAAAGCATGTTGCGCTCACACATAAAGCATGTTTCACACAAACAAATCTTATAAAAATTGTGTTGCAAACTCTCCTCAAGTGTCGCACACAAATTAAACTTGTTTTTCAAACCATCCTTAAATGTTGCACTCAAAATATAATTTATAGAGAGAATTAATGAGTCAATATAAAACACAAATATAAATTTAATTATTCAGTTTGACAAAGGAAAAAGTAATATTCCTGCTGCCTATGATATGTACACATGCACTCCATTCACTATTTCATTTTCTATTACAGGACTATGGTTAACAACGGTTTTCAAAGAGATGAGAACATTTAGACACCGTGAAACAATAAGATTTTTTAAGGAACATTTTGAAACAAACATAAACGTTGGCTTTCAGAGAAAGGAGTAGTCACTGCTGTCAGCTTCCTGTTATGAAGCAAACGTTTGTGTTTTCTTTTCTTAATCAATATCACTGCCGAAATTCTGCTATAACAGAAGGGAAGAATAAAATAACGGCGCTCATCTTTTATAAACATATCTGAAGTTTCACATTTAGTAGGTTGGAAATGAGGTGGAATTAACTCTATCAGCTCTTTCTACTCATGCGCGCTCCAGCGAGGGGATTCAAATTGTCGCAGGCATAACTACCTTCACACCGACACGTTTTAGTCATTCAGATTGGATGGCGCCTCCTGCTGTCGGTTAGTCAGAATGACAATTCTTCATTTATCATGTGACTTTTGGCAGAAATTTGCCGTGGAGTGTAAAGAATTGTCTCATACGCAAGGAGAGGCTGTTTTCTACGCGAGCAGAGATCATTTTGTACTCGGGGACAATTTATAAATTATACTTTGAGTGCAACATTAGAGTCCGGCTTGTTAAACTAGCTTTTTTATGTGTGCAACATTTAAGGACAGTTTGAAAAACAAGTTTTATTTGTGTGTGACATTTGAGGAAAGTTTGTAACACAAGTTTTATTTGTGAACATTAAGATTTGTTTGAGTGCGACATGCTTTATGTGTGAGCGCAATATGCAATGTTTTGGCAGAAATTTCACTCCATAAGAAGGATGGATGCAAGGAGAGGTCACAAGGAGGGATAATGGTTCATGGATAAGAGATCAAGAGAAAAGAAGAAAGCACCAAAGAAAGAAGTGGAGGTATGAAAGAGAAGGAAGGCTGGAGTTAAATAAAGGAGGAGAGGCTCAATGAGGAAAGGAGAAGAGGACACAAGAGTAGGAAGAAGGAAAGGAGGCGAAGTCTGATCATACCAAGATTCTTTTTTGCCCCTTTTTTTTTATATGGTGCCAGAACTCCAAAAAGGTCTGAATATTCAGTGATTTTACTGTAGAATAAAAATCTTTATTAGGTTTAGTTTTGGATTCCTTGAATGCTATGTTGTTCATCTTTGGCAAAAACAGAATATTATTATATTATTATTTAAAACAGTTCATTTAACTGGGATTTAAGTGTTTTCCAGTTAAAAACTGCTTTTCTTGACCAGAGGCAGCTAATTTTTCCCTCCTCTCTCTCAAAACACTTTCTTGATTTTTAGTAAAGAAAAATTGAAGCATAAAAAAAAACAAATAACAAATGAAATAAAATCTTAGGCAAAGAAAGTTAAATGTTTAAAAGCTTCCGAAGCAACTGAAAGAAAAAACCGTGTCCTCTTTATTATTTAACCGCTTGTAATTATTCTTTGAGTATTTAAACAGAGGGCAGCAGCGTGACGGCATCCTGTGATCTTCTGCTCAAAGCTAGGAACATTTTATTTGATAGAGCAGCGTGGTTAATAGTGGGAAAAAGAACAGGGTGTCTCCTTTAAGAAAAAACAAACAGCTGAAGGAGACTGGGCTCACATGACAGGCGATCACTCTGGCCTTGGTGTCTGCGGTCAGGGAGACCACCCGATCTCTGGCTTCTCTCAGGATGGAGCCGGCCTTCTTGCAGCTCAGGATGCGCTGAAGAGCAGAAAGTGACCCGGTTACGCCACCCATCAGAGCGCCGACTGTCCTTAGCTACACACTTTGAACACCTCTGTACCTCTTCCAGGGTCTCCTCCTCGCTGTCATCATCAGCTCCATCGTTTTCCTCCAGCAGAGATTTTCCCTTCTTCACTTTGGGTTCACCTTCAGCTTTTTTCTGACCAGGATGCAGAGCGTCAGACAGAAAGAAATGAACAAAGAGAGATGAACTAATGGGCTGGGAAACGCTGCCCTTTAAGAGGAGAACCGACCTGAACCACCAGTACAGAGAAATTATCCAATGTTTTTGCTTCTGATCTATTCCTTATGTCCTTTCCCCCCAAGCTGCGTTCATTCTCACCTCCTCCAGGTAGCTGATGTCCCAGGCGCGGAGCTCGCTGTCAGCTGATCCGGTCAGAAGCCGGTTCTCCTGGTCCAACAGAGCCATTCCCCACACCTGAAAGAGAGCCGGCCTCTTTAGACTCATCACAGCTTTATCTGACCTCAGTTTGCTGCGAAAGGAGGAACCAGGATTCCTGCTGATGGCAAAACTACGCTAAACCAATCAGATCCTCTGAGCAGGAGTCAAACTGAGTAACTTTTGACTGGATTAATAAGAAGTCGCCTCAGTGGTCTAAATGATTGAATCGTACTAAATGCTGCACAGTGAAAAGCAATTAAGCTCCTAAAGGCAATGCTTTACGCAGAGCTGAAAGTCATCGGTCTGTCAATATCAGAAAAGAAAATTTACCTTCTTTTTAGAGGAAATGTTAAATGCCTTGTAGCTGTATATACCCGTCTAGCCTACCATCAAATTGAGGACCAGTTGTTGTAAAATGAGGACATTTTGCTGGTCCTCACATGCTATTTAGCTAATGGTTAGGTCTAGGGTTAGGGTGTCAGTTGGGTTGGGGTGAGATATTCATTGATAATGCTTAGGTTTAGGTTATAGAAAGGTTTGAAAATGACTGAAAATCAATGGAAGTCCAAACATGGTCCTCGCCACAATAGAAGAACGAGAATGGGTGTGTGGGTGTCGCTCTTATATTCATATTTATTCAAAAACTGAGGGGGAGAAAAGAGTTTTAAATTGAAAAGATGCTTTATTTTGTTGATTATATGTTTTCTGCTTAACAAGTGATTAATTTTAATTAGTTAATTACAGACCCTGCAATTAACTCGATTAAATATTTTAACATTGTGTAACTTTTGGCCACCAGGAGGTGCTAGACTGCTAATTTTCTGAATTTTCTGAAAGGCAGAGGCAACTAGAGCTGTTAAAACTATCGTTTTCCACTAAAGATCAATTTCTACAACTAAACATTTGTTATGTATTCTCCGTTGTCCTATGATAAAATATGATGGTTTACTACAAATTCATAATTCAAGTAGAAACTGAAAAATTATTAGAATGCCAGCGATCTAATTGTAGATAGAAACAAGGTAAAAAAGAATAGAGTCTGTATCCTGAGAATCAGAATCAAATGAATTCTGTCATTTGAACGGATAGGAAGCCCTACAGTCACTAAATTAAACCGTTTCCCTCTGTGTGTTAGAATCTGATAGCAGACCAATTTAGACGGAGAAGTCATGGAGTTGTAGTGTAAATCCTACATCAGAGAAATAAACTCATGTTTGTTTAGTTAAAGTTCAGATTAAGTTAGCTCTGATGAGGAACTCAGAGTTGCTTTAGAGAAACACTGGAAAAACGATCAGAAATAAGTAAAAATGTGTTAAATTAAGTGTATTTACCCTTAATTTGAGCTTTTAAATTAGATAATTTGCCAATTGAATGAGTATTTTTACTCTTAAAATAAGATAATTAGATAACATGCACTTGAAATAAGACAATGAAATTGGGTTTTTTTTTGGTTTTTTTAAGTATAAATTGCTTATTCCTTTGTCAAAGTGTCTCTTTTACTTCCTCAAACAAAGAACAAATGCACTTTTAAGAAAAAATGACTTCTCTAGATTTCCATTTTTTCCAGTGTGGCTTGTATTAGTGTTTTTTTTTCTTGTTATGTACATGCGGAAATTTATTACAGCATTCAGCAGCTCAGCTTTGAGATCATTTCGATTTCAACATAGTGTTGGTAATGTATGACAACTTCTAAAACAATATTTCTCTTAGGAAGTTAAGCCCTTAAAGTCTCTAAACTGTGAACCGATAAAAATGTATTTCCTCCTTTTCTAAGTGGATCCCTATTAATGCTGCTCTGTGTGCAGCGCAGGAAGCTCTCACCTCACTGCGGTGTCCCACCATGGTCTTGAAGCAGTGCTGAGTGTCCAGATCCCACCACTTCACAAACGTGTCCTTAGAGCTGAACAGCAGAAACACAAAAGGTTACGACGGCCTCAACATGATTTATAATTTCCTCTCATCGTTTAAATTTACACTAAACAGAAGTTAGAACAGATACTGTTGGACATCGATGCCATTCAATCGAACGCTGATGAGATTTTCTACTGGAGTCTGTTCTGGAGATAACATTCCTGCTTGTTTTTGATCTATTAAGAACTAACTTTATTATCGATTATGTCATAAAATGTTTTATTTTACAGAATCCCAGTAAAATAAATGCTACTTTTTTAGGTCTCTAAAGCCGCTGTCACACCTTGACGATTTACACCAACGAATGCCTGACGTACGATACATCTGGCATAAACGCTGACATATGTTGTATAAGTTATGGGTACGCTGAAGCACGCTAGAACACGCTGACGTACGGCAAGAAATTTTTAACATAATTAAAATTTCTCGCCGTATGCCAGCGTATGCTCCTGCGTGGGGAATAAGTTACAGGTGATTTGATCGCTGACATATGTTAAGTGTAAGTTACTCTTAAGTCATGATGTCTAGCTCATCCAAAACCTATGAGTAACTTCTGCATAACTTAGGCGTAGCTTATAAAGAACTTATCTCCAACTCTTAACGTAACTGACGTGTTCCAGACGAGCGCTGAACATACTTCTAACTTCCTCGACTCCTCACCTCCTAGTGACGATCTGCGGTATTACTGCCGGTATTGAAGGAGGAAATCAAGCAGTTGGTGGTGGTAATGCACCAAAAGTTGTTTGCCAACCTCCAATAAACACAAGAAGAAGAAAACGAAGGAGGAGGGAATCAAGCAAATCAAAATGGCGGCACCCATCACATTCAGAAAGTTATGCTTGATTATTATTGCTGTACTTCGGTGTTATTATTTAAAATGCCATTATTTAAAATGTTGCGTGGAGAAGATTTCGATTGTTGTTTATAGTTGAAGAAGAAGTTGTTCTTCTTCTTCTGTTTCTGGAGGGGCATTACCGCCAACTACTGGGATGGAGTGTGAATCGAGATGTGCAGCCAGACGGAGATTATGGTTCTGCTCATGCGCTCTTGTTATCAAAGAACCGAGCCAGGGAAAAACGAGCCGAGCCCACCTCTGGAACTGGTCTGCAGTTAGCACGGTCCGGTTGTGTCTAGCTCGGTTCAGTTCAGTTTGCTTTCCATTTACACACGATAAGTTATCTCAGTTACTGAGCTCGGACCGGTCTTGGCACGGTTTTTCAAGGGTAGTGTAAATGGGGTATATGTATGCTCCCAAACTTGATAAATACAAAGAAAGTTCAGCGTATGGCAGCGTTTTAGAAGATCCTGGGACGTCAGGCATACGCTGGCTAAATCGTCAAGGTGTGACAGGAGCTTAAAAGGCTCAGAGCTCCTTAGATTTTATATGCAAACAGTGAGAAAGGAGGCAACGGCTGATCAGGTTCAAGGCTGCCGACCTTGTGACCAGGAGGTTCTTGTCTTTAAGGAACAAGGCCTGTGTGATGAGGTCCTTGTGTCCCCTCAGCCTGTACAGTCCACACTCATTGATGATGTCCCACACAATCACATCTGTGTCCTGAAAAGAGAGAAAAGCTGCAGCTAATTAAGAAGAAAGAAAATGCACAGAAGAAAAAAACCTCTCAGTAATGTGGTCCTAAAACTCTCCATCAGGGAAACTTCTCAAAGAGTTTGCTTCCCTTCTGAACTTTTGCCTCGTTACAAACTTTCATCTGGGTTTTGTGTAACAGGCCGACACACACAGGTGTGACTGTGAGGAAGTGAGACTGTATTCAGCTTCTAGAATAAACCAAGTGCAGCTCAAATGACGTGATGCAAAAACACAGAAAACAACAAACTCAGAGCAGTTTTAATGGGGAGACAGTGAAGCAGGACTTTACCTTTTAATGAAAGATTTCACCTGATTAAGGAGAAAAAGGGCAGAGAGTTTCCATATCAGAGGAGGAATATTAATGGAAACAATCATGGCGGCTGGGAGAGAAGTTTTGTACTTTTACAATTACGAAAAAAGGTGAGTAAATTCAGCCCATGGCAACGAGATTTTTATTACAATAAACCTTCATAATGAATTAAGCAACAACAGATTTTCTCTAAGCTAAAATTAAGCAAACAATATTTGAAAAGAAACATTTTTGAGGTAATGTTTGTAACATCCTGCAGCCCCAAAACCTCCAGCTTTGTTTCTAACTGTTGAGCTGTTTGTACCGTCAGCTTTCTGTTCTTCTTTTACATCTTTAGAAACAAAGTGAACCGTCTTTCTTCCTCTGAATATTTCAGTAATGTGTCTGTTAGCCGAATGTTTCCCACTGACAACATTTAGCATTTCATTCAGGGTTTATACAGAAATGAGGGACTCTAATTTAATGCTTTTTAAGTCTGTCTGTCTGTCTATTATACAGTATCAGAACGATACCTTAGAGCCGGTGACGAGCCGCGCTCCGAGCGCGTCGTAGCTCATTACTGTGACCCCAGACTTGTGTCCATTGAAGGAGACGTTGCTCTCCCCGCTCAGCAGGTTGAAGATCCGCACCACACCGTCCTCGTAACCCACAGCGATGTGAACAGCGTCTGGAGAAGGACAGAGGAAGCTCACCTCGTGCTTCTGTCCCTGCAGGATCAGGACCTGGACAAAGAGAGGCTGGTGGTCACTGAGCTGCCACGACGTTTCACTCATAATCTCACCAGAATCTGCCCATAAAAGCCCCACCTTCTCTCCTTTTCGGACATCCCAGATGAAGACGTGTTCGCATGCAGCCACAGCCACGTAGCGGCCCTTTTCCCCGCCTCGAAGTGTGACGTATGTGATGTTGGCCCGCTGGCTGCCGATGACGCCGAACACGGCGCTGGCGGCGTAGCGCAGGTACTGCTTGGTCAAACCCATGACCGGCGGCCTGAGACGGTGTTCGATCCTGCAGCAAATAAAACATTTTACAGTCAGAAGCCAGGGATGCTATATATTATAGTTTTATCAGATAGCAAACAGTTAGCTGGAAAGCAGGTCATTGTGTTGAAATCTATTCTTAAGATTTTATTGAACTGGACTGAGTATATAAATACAGTAGCAGTTATTAAGAATCGCCCTTCCCAGTCTAACGCCCACAGAATGGCAGCCTACTACCCGGCGACTATCAGCCACTGGCCTCCTCCATCATATATTATTTATTTAGAGGAGGAAAGCGGGGATGAAGCTGTTGTGGAAGAGGACGCCAGGGCAGCAGAAGCCTGGTTTGGTGTAGAAGGCTTACAGCCGTACATGTTTGAGCCCTTGCCTCACAACGCTGCCAGTTCTGTTAGCTCTACGCCTGAAGATGAAGACACAGACGTCCATCCCCATGTTCACTGGGATGGAACTCAATGGGAAAGTAAATGATTGTTATTTCTTATTTAAACCGTTGCGTATATTAGCTGCGACATGAATCAATGACCGAAAACATTTGATTGACAGATGACCGTTGACATGTGATTGGCCGAATTTAGGTGTTCAGGCTGACGTATAACTAACTGGCCTACATAGGATAACGAAAAAAAAAACAGACTTTAAGACAGGATTCTTTTTAAATAGAAATTTTCTAACTTTAGGGACAATATGGTCTGATAAAAAGATTTATTTTAAACATTTATATACATGTTTAAGCCAGAATGATTTGACATTTAAATATGATTTTCCTGTGACTTTAAGTATTTTAATTTCTGCCAACTTTTCTTTTTTTTATAGTGCATTGATTCATTGGTGAATTCAGATCTCATCAAGAACATGCATGGTTCCTTTCATTCTCTATCGATTGCTAATATTTATTAAAAAATATATTTTTGTTTGCATTATGCAGTGTCTATCATGTTATTTGCATCGTTGACATGGAGGAAGAAATAAGAATATCAGCTTAAAATATATGCAAATAGATAGCCCTGTGACAAAGAAAAGAGGGGTTGAAAATATTTTACAATTTATACATTCTCTGAATTTGTCTTTTATATTCATTTCTATTAAATCTTAAATGCAAAACATGTTGGTGGCAGCGTGATGCTCTTGGCCAGTTGGAAAACCAACAGTGGGTTTGAAAACGTTTAAAGGGAAAGCAGTTTAGTGAAGCCCTGGAACGTGATTTTAACATTATGCAAAACTCATTTAAAAAATATCTACAATGTATAAACAGCATTCTAATTCTCACCAAAAGGTAAACTAACAGACGTGGTTTGTTACACAGGACATGCCGAGAGGGTGGAGTTGAGTAGTTTCCGCCGTTGAAAGAAGCCTAAGCTCCTTAAACTCCGCTCGGGTAGATTATGAGAGTTTGACAAATCGAGTGCACCTTTACGGAGCAGTCTGCGCCCTGGGCACACGTGGTGCTGCTCTCGCTTATATACGCTTTTAAAAATCGAAACAAACTCCTAATAATGTATATTAATGCTTCAGAAAACGCTGAGATATCAGTTACTATGAAGGTGTGTTTGAGCAAAGGTTGTTTTTTAGCTTACCTCTGAAATGCGGCTCAGATCTGCTTGCTTGTTTTCTTCCTCCGGCCGCTGAATCCGAATCAGACCTGACTAATCTATCGCAGATCGATAAAAAAAAAAAACATCTATAATTTTTTTACCTCTTAAACTATATGAAATATATTGCAACACATATGAGATTATTTTTATATTTATAGCTATATTATATTTGTACATATAATGTATCATTTATTCTAATTATATTATTATTCTCGTTTAAGATCAATCGTTTGCTTCTGTCTGCAATATCAGAACACAATTCATGACGTTGCTGTTCTCAGAAAATTAAGCGGATATTCATTTATTGCAACTTTTTGTAGATTTTTTTTTATTTGTAAGTATTTTTTAGCCTAAAAGTCGAAGTTAAGTGGTTTTAAAAGATGAGTTTCACCACGAAGGTCCCGAAACGACCACAGCGGAAGTGGTTGTGTCAATCAGTCAGCTGATTAAAGCAGGCGGAGCAATGAGTCAAGTGCGCGTGACGAAGATCATGCAAAAACACCGGAAGCTTGTTTGTAAGATTGACAAAATAAAAGCAAAAAAACAAAAAAGATTTTAGATTACCAACGTCTGCAATGGCCTGTTTTTTTTCTCTTTTTTTGTTTGTTGTTTTTTTTCTTTCGGGGATTATAGCTGCAGAACAAAACAGAAAAGAAACACGTCCTTCATGCTATTTCTATGGATCAAAATTGTTAAATAAGAAAAGGCCAGACTTTCCTTATTTTCTTATATACGCAGGTGAAGGCCCCCATCGTGTCCTGGACTGTTGATTACCTGACGGGCAGACCACAGTATGTACGCCTACAGAACTGTGTGTCTGACAGGGTGGTCAGCAACAGTGGGGCCCCTCAGGGGACTGTCCTATGCCCCTTCCTCTTCACCCTTATCACCTCAGACTTCAACTATTGCTCTGAGTCCTGCCACCTTCAGAAGTTTTCTGATGACTCAGCAATTGTTGGCTGCATTGAAAAGGGTGAGGAGAGTGAGCACAGGACTGTGGTGGGCAACTTTGTCACTTGGAGTGAGCTGAACCACCTATAGCTCAATGTGACAAAGACTAAGGAGCTCATAGTGGA
>NW_015151210.1:129460-130795 GCF_000732505.1 Cyprinodon variegatus
ATATATATATATATACATATTTGTTACACGCTGTATCTGGAGCGTGTAACAAAATTAGTTTCCCGTGGGATGATTAAAGTATTTCTGATTCAAATATAAGAGTGTGGAGAACTTTTTAATGCTCTGTTGTCCCTCCTACGTTTTTGCTCTGGATTATTTTTTCAGCTGGCAGAAAGATTAACCTCCTTTATCAATTTAGGATTTTTGTGAAATATATGCAGACATTAAAGGGGATTTATTAAAAATGAACACCTCTATTAACGGAAAAAGTGCTGTAATATCACAGCCCATGCCCAGTAAGCATTCTGTTGCCAGTTGGCTCTTCAAGTATATCCATTAATTAACTAATAGGTGTCTGCACAATTGAAAAGCAGAATAATTTTATATGCACTAACAACTTATTATAAAAAAAATCCAGATGACATATACATCAAAGTAAAAGTGACCCAATTTTAGTGGATTAATATAGGCAGAAAACATCATAGAAAAAAAGTGAAAAGTAGAAAGGGTTATGAGCTGGTATTAGGCAAATCTTATATTGAAATTAATTATATGAACAAATAATGAAAAAAGCTCCTTATTCTTGATCTGGAGTTTGGGAATTTTATTTTGAAGCTCAGGAGGCGGAAGTAGTTTGGGATTTCTGCGGTTCCGCTGAGCGTCTGTCAGCTAGTAACATGTTTGCTAAGTGAGTAAGTCATGGTCAGAGAGCCTTTTTAATAACATTTCTCTCACTGTTGGAGTGAATTTCCTTTCTAAAATGAGAAATCAGCGTAGCAACAATCCCACCTGAGCCTTTAAAGCAGAGTTTCATAAATGTTTTTATAATTTAGTGTAGGTTATTTTGACGTGGAACATCAGCTCAGCCAGTAGACACGGTAGGTAGGAAGGTATTTTGATTCTACTTTTATTTCAAACCAGCTGGACTTTAATACAACAGCTCAAAATGTTCAGAAACATTGTTTTCCTTCTATAAAGTAAGATAACTGTAAGAGTGACAATAATTCTTGTTATGTTTTTACCCTAACAATAGCTCCTTCATACCACCATGTCTTATATTTATTTATATATATATATATATATATATATATATATATATATATATATATATAAGATATATAATCTTTTTATTTTACAAAAACTAGAGTTGTCGTTAGTTTGTTTACTTTTAGGAAGCTGTCACAGAATAAGCTTAAAAATAACAAACAAGGTTTGATTTTTAATTGAGAAGGAAATGTAATTTTCATATGTATATTTTTTTTAATACATAAATGTTTATTTTTTATATACATTTGTATATATTATTTATTTATATATGTATATTTGTATATATAT
>NW_015151210.1:133018-134031 GCF_000732505.1 Cyprinodon variegatus
GGTTTGATTGGCTGTAATTGAGAATCAAATGTAATTTTCATATATATATATATATATATATATATGTTTATTTTTTTTATATACGTTTGTATATTTTTTATTTGTATGTTTATATATATATATTTATTTATATATGTATATTTATATATCTGTATATATCAATTTATATATGTATATATTTATATATATACATAAGACCAGCTTGAAATGATAAAAACAAGTTGAATACATAGCCATGTTAATGCATGTATGACCTTTTCACATTCTGATGCATTAGAACATCAAGGCTCAATGTAGTGAATTGAACTTTGATAAGGAAAGATAAAGATCAGAAGTTTTGAATGAGTGGGAAATAAAATCTAGAAATGGTGGATCTATTCAGCCTCCTGGGTCTTCAGGAGCGTCTCTCTTCCTTCTATATTCACTGCAAAAATGATCTAGAAAAAAGTAAAAATTTCTTCATTTCAGTTAGTTTACCCTTAATTTGAGCAGGTAAATAAGATGATTTGCCAATGGAAGGAGATTTTTCACTCTTAAAATAAAATAATTACATAACACGCACTTTAAATAAGACACTAAAATAGTTTTTTCTTATTTTAAATGTAAATTGTCTTGTTCCACTGGCAAAGAGTCTCATGTTCCTCCTCAATTCACGACAAAAAAATTCACTTTACATTTTTTGCAGTATTTACCAGGAGCCTGAGGTTTTTCTGAAATCTTTACCTGAGTTTTAGTCCAAAGTTTTACTCACATTCTCATTTGCGTTAAGGATTTTGATGAAAACCATACCACCGTAGCTGTGATTGTTTAAACAGTGTTGTTGTTCTGAAGCAGGGTGAACCATCGATCCGCTTTAGCCTGGAAAGCAAGGGGGTTAAACTAATTTTTATATCAGGGCGCTTCAGCATCACAAGGTCTTTAAAAAGTTGATCTGTAAAACTTAACATTTTGTTTTCAGGATCTGCTATACAAAGAGAAACCTGCTCTGATATTAATTCCATTCATTTATCAGT
>NW_015151210.1:135793-136833 GCF_000732505.1 Cyprinodon variegatus
TTGTGTTTTAATCTGAACACAAATATTTCTTTATCAGTTGAGTTTCTGCAGTAATATTCTCTGTTTATTCCTTTCAATACCTTATTACTCCCAAAGGGAAATAGTTTTTTATTTTTTTATATTCGACTCCACTGCTGCACCTGCACCAGATGTTGAAGCGTTGGACACACCTGGTTGTCATGTCATTATAAGGCAAATTAGAAACAGCGCAGCCTCTTATTAATACCTATTGCAGCTGGCCTAAATATAACCTCATTTTTAAAAGATAAACAACAGATCTGTCACATAAGCTGCTGATTTTGTAAGCATCAAAGGAACGCTAACATGTCAGCCTATGCAGAGATCAGGCTGTCTGCAGCTGAGAGCGATCCAAAGTTACGAGGCCAGTTTTTACCGTCACCATGTAAGAGCTGCTGCCTCTTACATGGTGCAGTGGAAAAACTTTAAAGAAGATGCATTAGTGGACAAACAAATTGGTTAGAAAGGGAGGTAATGGGACTTCCCCAATACTGCTGTGGTAAATTAGAAGAAAATTATAACAGAAAAAGATTTATATGTTCCGTGCCCTGGAATTATATTAGTTTTCAAAGCTCAAACAAACAGGTGCACATAAGTAGAAATTATATCTTCCAGATAATAATGTCACAGGTCTGAGAGCAGGAAAACATCCTAAAAAATATGGTTTTTAACTAATCTTTTAACTAATGCCCAAAGTGACATTTAACAATTATCAGTTTCAGATCCTACTGCCACAGTAAAGCAGTGACCGGACGCCCCTTTTTGTTAATTAGTTCCCTCTGAATTTTAAGGGATTAATTTGAAGCTTCTCAATCCAGTTGCCACAGACAGGATCTGATCAAAAGAATACACAACAGATCGTTTTCTGCTGTTTCCAGAAAAGTCTGTAGAAAGAAGCCTCTAAAATGGGCTAAAATGTTGAATTCCTCTGGATACTCCCATGAAACGCGTCCTAAACAGGTTTAATCAATGAACGGACCAAAGGAAATGGCTACGGTTCCTATGATGGGTGCCTCGGCTCC
>NW_015151210.1:137972-154343 GCF_000732505.1 Cyprinodon variegatus
TTTTTAAACAGCACAGAGAGAAGCAGGGAGAGCTGCAGATTTAAAGGTGAAACGAGTTTACTGGGATATTAAACATGCATTAAAATATATCTCCAAGTTTACAAGAAAACAATATGCAATATTTAAAATGAAGCATATCAACATTTTTCTGGATGGAATTGAAATTGTACATTCTAGAGCAGGTACATTGGAGATGATGGTGAGGTGCTTACATTTGGTTTCGTAGGTATATCTATGTGGGTGGGTGGTTATATCGTGAAAAAAAACACACAGGTTCCCTACACACGGAGTTAAGGAAGGATTAATGGTTGATGCTATTTTTATGCCAACGAACCACCAAGAAGCACAGAAAAACAACCTATTCAGCTATGTGAAATTGGAACAGATGCATCATGGGTAATGTGGTGCTAAACAAACGGACGGACTTTTAACACTAATATGAGCCAAATATATCGGCTGGCCATTGTATTGATCTATCCCCACATGACTGAAGATTTTTTTGGATCTTGAGGGCAGATTAACCGCGATAAGGGGGCCAGATTCAGCCCACGGTCCTCCAGTTTGACACCTGTGCTGTAATGGATGTCTTGCAGGATTTCCATAAATTTAGCTATAAGAATCTCATCATCAGGATCCTCACAGGATGACTTATTTTTATCCTAAAGGTCTTTAGCCCATTCTTCCACTTATTTGTCTGTTAGCATATTTTAATCCAGACATTTTCTGTCTTTCGTCCTCCTACTGTCCCTCCATAAAGACCGAATGCAGCAGTGAAGCTAGCAGTGTTTGTAACTCAGTTTATAAATTGTGCTTGAGCCTTCAGTATGCCCTGGGCAAGAAGAATGTGTTTAACAGTTAAAAATATCAGTAATGCATCTTGGATTTGTTAGGTTTATTATTTATACATCATGTCCATTGTTATTCTGTTAGCCAGATTAGACAGAGTAAAAGGCTTTCCTTCACATTGTGATGTCACTGTGTGTACTGAGGTCATCTAAATAGGACAGCCTTCTTGTCTTTTAAAGATACACAGGATATGGGCACATCTTGGAGCCGGTCTGATAGAGGAGAGCTATCTGTAATTCTTGGGCATAGAGGCAAGATGCATGAAGTTCAAGACATGGATGGCGTGTCAGGTTCTGATACGGACAGCTAAACATCCACATGATGCAACACATAGACCCATGAGCTATAAGAAGCAGGAGATGACCTTGTTCGGGGCTCAATCTTTGTCGGACGCTCGTGGACGTGATTTTTGAGCTCACAGGTGTGCAAGCTCAAAGCATTTTCTCTGTCCTGTAACGACCTGATCTGGAATAAACTTTTTTACTTTTTTGTTTCTATTTTACTCCTGTTTTTATATTCCTTTTTATATGGTTTTACCCAGTTTGAGTTAAGAGTAGTAAATAACTTGCTCCCCGGGAAAAGAACCGGTGGGGAAGCCCCAAGGCGCAACTGCCTATTTAGGGGACATATATTCCTCATTTAACAGATTGTATAGCACACATTTTGAATGGGAAATTAGTTGTTATTCTTTTTATTCTCAACACTGTAGATTTAGTTTATTTTATTTATCGCATCTTGATTTTAAGCCAGAAAGAGAAAAACAGCATGGGAGAATAATAAGTATTAATATGAAGGAAAACATGGGAAGCTGTCATCTTTTAGGAGGTGTCAGACTTTGATAACCATTCGTACTTTTAGCACTGAGTGATTAAACAGTTTCTTCTGCTCTGCAGCTCATCTTGGAGACCCTGTGGAAGCTTCTAGTGCCAGCTGTGGGGGGGTGGGATGGATCCTCTGGGTGCTCGCTCCCAGTTTGTGGATATCCAGACTCTTCCAGTGTGGCAGCAGCAGCTGAGTGAGGAGGCTGAGGAGACGCAGCTGGACCAGAGCGACAGCCTGTTCAGCCAGCAGCCCTTCCCTTCGCCCTTCCCCTACAGACCGGACATCAACCGCAAGATCATCCTCTTGTGAGTCACTAGTCTATTTCTTTATGCTGTCGCTGCAGAGGAGAAGGAGAAACGTTAATAGCATTACCATCCTGTTTGGCAGCTTCTGTATTTTTTAAGTGACAGATACACTGTTTTGCTTTTAGATAAATAGTTTGTTTAATATTAGTTCAATTTGTGGACTGAGGGGTCGTAGTGAGGAAGTAGTGTGTGAAGATCTAGAAGTGGTTTCCTTTTCTGGCCTCAGTTTAGATGTGGAGCCTAAAGGTACCAAGCAAAAGTATTTATCACCATGAGCTTTCCTACTTTACAAACACAAATGGTAATATGGGGTTATTTGGGGTCACATAACAAAATAAAGTGAGACATAATTATTGATTGGAAAGAAAATGAGGCTTGATATCAAAGTGCTTCTCTACAAAATATTTGTTTTCATGTTTTAGTTTAATACCCAGGAACGATCTCAGCTTAATCTTTAATTAATTTCAGTTTATTTACATAGCACCAATTAACAACACACTTCACCTCAAGACACTTTACATTCAACCAGATCATACAGTCGGATTGGTTCAAAGTTTTCTATTTAGGGTAAACCAGTTGATTGCATCGACTCATTGACTCAAAAACAATCCCCCACACTAAGCACGCTTGTAGTGACAGTGGAGAGGAAAAACTCCCTTTTAACAGGAAGAAACCTCCAGCAGAACCAAGCTCAGTGTGAGCGGCCATCTGCCGAAGCTTCAAGAAGACAATAGCAGACATGCAGAAAAAAGCAGAGATACAAAAGGAAACTGTCAACCAGCTCCACAGGCGGCATCCAGAAAACACACAGCCAGCAGACGAGCTCCGAGCCAGCTCCCATGTCAGAGGATAAAAGAGAGAACACTTAACCACAGGCGGAGAAACAGGACTACACTGAAAAACAGGCCAAGCTCCAACATCTGTAAACAAAGGTGTTGACGGCAGCAGGACAGCTGATATTTCTCTCCAGGATGGAGTCACAGCCAAACAGGTACAGACCAGATGAAGCTATTATGGTGAAGATTGAACTAACAAATACTTCGGAATGGGACAATATACATAAAATGAAGCAGAATGATGAAATGGGGGTCCCTATTTCATCCAGCAGTCTAATCCTAAAGCAGCATTACTATAGAGATAGCTCAGGATAACCTGAGCCACTCTAGCATTACCAAAAAGGAAAGTTTTAAGCCTAGCCTTAAAAGTAGACCGGGTGTCTGCCTCACGGACTAAAACTGGTAGTTGGTTCCACAGGAGAGGAGCCTGATAACTAAAAGATCTGCCTCCCATTCTATTTTTAGAATTTCTTGGAACCACTAGTAAACCTGCAGATTGAGAGCGAAGTGCTCTGTTAGGAACATAAGGAACAATCAGATCTCTGATATAAGATGGAGCTTGGCCATTTTAAGGCTTTATATGGGAGAAGGAGGATTTTAAATTCTATTCTGGATTTAACAGGAAGCCAATAAAGAGAAGCTAATTCTCTGCAGGCTGCAGCCAGTATCGTAGAAACCTGTAGAAGCTGCACCTGTTTCAGCTGTTAGATATAACTAACCTGAATCAAACGATTAGGTCAGCGGGGCTCTGGAGAACTCAGATGCCACTGAGGAGGTAATTAAGCTGTTAGTTACTCATGTATTGGACCAGGATGCCCGCCCTCAAGGACTTGAGTTTGACAATCCTGCTATAAATGATTCCCTGTTGGTCTGAAATAGTCCACTAAGCTATCAATTTAATTTTTTTATCATTCAACTAATCATGATATAGTTTCATGATCTCCATCTTTGCATTACGTTGTTAAAAATTACCCTAAAACCTAAAATGTGAGCATGTCTACGTCTTCAATTCACTTAGTTTAGGATGTCAGACTTATTCTTTTATATGAGGCAAAGTTTTCAGTGTCTTCAATATTCATTATCCAGATCACTTTTCCTCAGCTCTACTCAAAGATGCATAGCAACGTTACATACCTATACAGAAAAAATAATTTGTTGATGGTAAAATAAGCTTAGATACAACAAGCGTCCATTCTGATCTTTGAGCCTGAATAGAATTTCAGCAACAGGCGTAATGAGCCGACATAAAGCGATATGATGCCATCTGCTGGTAATACTGCGGAACTACCAGAAAGCCACATATTGACTTGGTAAGAACCAATCAATGAATCATCAATCTATCTATAATGTCATTTGAACGTAGGCTGTCTAGTATTGATAAGGATCTTTACTAACATGCATCGACTTAGCAGCTACATCTGAACACCTCTGTAGCTTTAGCTTCAGTGAACGCCAACTTTCAGAGAACTACTGGAGTCTTATCCCTCTTAAAATTAAAATATCTCATTTTTTTTCGTCACGCTTAATTTTGGACTTTTCTTAATTTTTTTCCCCCAGACTTTGCGAGGAGGTGCTAACTGGCTTAGCCACAGTAGGCTGCTTCCTTGTTTCAGTTGTTATTGTAAATATAAACAAAGGGATTTATTTACTAGAATACAGTTAAATACAGAACCTTCCTGATTCATTTTCTTATTAAATATCCTGATTGGTTTTATATTCAGGTGGATAATGTTTTCCATTTTGACTGATGCTCCTGCATGCATCCTGCAGTAAACAGCAGGCATGGGATCAGTCATGTGTGCACTTTGATCTTGTTTCATGATTAAGCTCTTTTCTCTCTAAAGTTATAGTTTAACTACTTGATTCCAGGTCCTTTGTGACTGATCACATAATGACAGACATTATGAAAGGCGGCTGATGGGATCAATTAGATGTTCTGAACAGTCTGAACTCGTCAGGATCGCTGATGATTGCTTTCAATCAGCGGGGCTACAAAGGTGCAAACTGTGTCATTATTTAGTAATTACTGCTAACATTTTCTGACGCTGTGAATTAAAACATGCTGTAGGATTTTTATGCTGAATTAAATGACAATAGCACATTTTAAAGGTGAACTAATTCATAGGAAAAGTAAATGTTTATTCTTTTGATCTTTTTTTCCCTATAGATTCCACAGTTCTCTGTAGAGCGCTGAATATCAATTATAGAAGATATGTTTTATTTATCGCTCAGTTTCTGACCTTTAATTATAAAGCTTTGATCTGAAGAATCTAACAATAACAACCATGTTTGGAATTACTCCAGAAAGTCTCCCAGTCATGAGCTATGTTTAATTTTACATTAGCAGGGAGGCTAATTTCACCCGGTGATTGAGCTGGACCGTCAATTGTATCTATAATATAACAAACATTTAAAGATGTTCTAATTCGTAGAGGTTTTCAATTTTTCTGTTATGTTTAAAGCAACAATGTGTAAATTTAGAGCATTCAGGTCATCTGCAGCATTTGGTGTGTTTTATTTTATTTTTATGTTTTTTTGTTCTTTGATGTTGGATTTAATTTAGATTTTTTTTTTATATATAAATTTTTAACCAGCTGCTCTAAATCGTTCTGCTATCAGATTCCAAAACACAGAAGGAGGCTGCTTCATTAAGCGACAGTGCAGGGCTTATGGCTCTCTAAATAGTTTATGCTCAGAAATCAGGTCGTCTGCGTGTGTCACAGTTATCGCAGATATGCCCCCGCCCCTCTGCAGACAGTCTGGTGCGACTCTCCAAAATTGTAGGTTACCACAAACAGTGATGTAGACAGGAGGCCTCTGATTGGTCAAATCTACATCCGCTCTACACTATGCGTATTTCCTGTTTGGTACCTTACTGGCTTGTTTTGCTTGTATGACCGCCATTGTGGAAAACGACTTGTGAAGATGGACCAGCTAGAAGAGCGAGGTGCGCGAGAACACGGACCCTTTTTCCACCTGGACCTCCACTCTTTTTTTTCTTCCTCATCGTCCCTCCGTTGTCGCGTTTTTCCACTTCCTCACCGCCTCGGCTGTATCTAGACCCACAGCTAGTTCGTGATTGTCCCTCTTGCGTTGTGGCGTGGAATAACATAGCGCAGACCACGCTTTAATATTCAATATCAATCAATTAAAAATATCTGCGTCATACCTGCGACCATCTCACTGTGACACACTGCTGCGGGAGTATAATCAGCCCTTAAAGATGGCCTTTAGGGACGCTAAACCTGCAAGTTACTGGTCTGCAATGTTACACAGGCCATGGATGAAATTTCAGAAGTTTGGGCCACGCAAGTATTTTTAATATAACTAACTTCAGGGTGTTTGACCGTCCCATCACAGATCCATTCAGTGGCGCATCAGATGTTTGTGAAGTGAGCATCTCAGGAGTGACAGCAGTGACAGCCGATCACACAAGAAAAGATGGAGGGGCCAATCAGGAGCTTGTGGGGGGTAAAAACTAAGGGAAGTGGACAACTGTAGTGTAACATTGGTATTAGAAAGTAAAAAGGGCAGGGGAACAAAACGGACATTTGAAAAGTGCAAGTCCCCCCATCTCCTCCCCCTCAAAATTACGTCTATGACACGGGTGTGTCCGAATGTCCGGCCTAACCCCTAAATCCCTCAATCACTATTAAAGAGAGGGGACTATATAGTGGACTTTATAGCAAACTCAGTTAACTGACTGTTTGGACAGATGATCACTATTTTTCACTCCCTGTTGGTCACATGACTCAGCTTCTCTGCACGGTGCCTGCAATACTTTTCAAGGTGCATTGTGGGAAATTTCAAGTTCACTACCTCTTCATCAACTAGATGTCTGGACACTCATTTAAAATGGCGTAACCAATACATAGTTCCATATATAGTGATTAGGGTGGACGTTTGGACAGTGCCTTAGTCTTCCTTTAATAAGAGGAAACCAGGTACCTCCTTTTAGGGGGCAGTATTACGCTTATTTACCACCAGAGAAAGGTAGACTCCCCTCTTCAGGGCAGTGGAGAATCTTTGTCTCAAGAGGCGTTCAAGTATCTCAGGGTAATCTTCACGAGTGAGAGACGGTTGGAGCGTGAGATCGATAGACGGATCTGAGGGAGCTGAGTCGGGGAGCAAAGCTCTTGATTTACCGATCGATCTACGTTCCCACCCTCACCTGTGGTCATGAAGCGCACCACTCAAGATCGGGCGAGGAGCTCAGTTACCCTGGAGGAGCTTGGGGTAGAGTCTTTGCTCCTTCACATCGAAAGGAGCCAGCTGAGGTGGCTCGGGCATCTGTTTCGGATGCCTCCTGGTCGCCTCCCTCGGGAGGTATACCAGGCACGTCGCATTGGGAGGAGAACTCGTGGAAGGCCTAGGACACGCTGGAGGGACTATGTCCCTGAGCTCGCCTGGTGTCGCCTCGGGGTCTCCCCAGAGCAGCTGGAGGAAGTGTGTTGATTGGGAAGTCTGGGAATCTTTGCTTAGACTGCTGCTTCTGCGACCCGGCCCTGGATAAGTGGAAAAAAATGGATGGATGGATGGATGGGCGAGTTTTCTGCCACATAGAAGGAAAAGGACTTTTGCTAGTTTTAGCTAGCATGCAGAGCCATGCGAAAGTAAGCAGTTTTCCACGTAACATTTAAGTTCTGGACAGGTGAGCATTCAAGCTATGAAAACAATGAGACCCTGTATGAGAAATAAATATTAGTGATGCATTACGGTGGAATTTTGGCTGATATTTTACAGCTCAACTGGCCTTTTTTCTAAACCTTCTTAGAGACAGCGTGTATTTTTTTTGTTTTTTGACCCACCTTAATTATTAATGATAATTAGTAAATAATTATAATAAATACACAAAATAAAATCGCAGTTTTAGTTTAAAAAAATATCATAGTTTGAAGAAGCTTCACTGGCTTTATTGTTTTTAAATGCAATCAGAAAATAGTAACTGTTTTACTGCTGCTTTATATTAGTGAGCTTTTATATTAGCCAACTAGCAGGGGTTATTTTGTTTCTAGTTCATTTAGATCCTAACATCAACTGTGATTTTATTTCTTATTGTAGCTTTTGACAGTGAAACTGAGCCTAAAGGAGAGAACAGGTCAGTTTTAATGGTAAACCTTTAAGCTGTCCTGTTACCAGGAATCACCTCACAAAAAATGGCTAGTTTTTATCTGTTCTATTGTTATTGCAAGCAGAAAGCAGGTTTGTAAATGGAGAAATAAATGCAATCCAGTTATAATTACATCAGCTTTCCAACTGCAGGTTGTTATGGTGCAAGGCAGCAGCATTGACAAAGACTCCTGGATAGGTGTTGAAACTTCTAAAAAAAAAACTAAGAGAAAGTGCATTTGCCTCTCATTTTAAGCCTGTTTGTGGTTGCCATGACCCGATGACTGGGAGTTTACACAGAAGTTAAACTTTATAAAACTACTTAATCAAAAACAATTTTGAGAAGAATTTTGCTGTTTCGTCAGATTTAATTTTTCAAATGTTATATCCAATTTCCTCTTTTTGAAAATGATTTTTGTTATTAGTTCTCTTTTTCAAATTGCTTTTTTACAGATTTCATTCTTTACATTTCTGGGGGCGGGATTTCCTCTGGTGTGAGGAAGGAAAATGCATTTCTATTGGTCTGCTGGACATTTGTATTCGGTTTGAATTGAAGAGAATGTGATCTGTAAAACTCAGTTTGATAAGAATACAATTCTTATCAAAACCTTGTCTGAAAAAGAGAAATCCGTAAAAAAAAAAAAAAAAAAAAAAAAAAAATAAAATGTAGTAAAATAAAAAAGAAACAAGTGAATTAAAAAAAAATAAATTATAAGTTATAAATAAATAAGTTATTTTCAGCAAATTGATTCTCAAAATCTTTTTACATTTTTAATATTTTAGTGTGTAAAAAAAAGAAAAATACATTTTTTTTTGGATGCTTTTCATCCATGTTTTCATTTACATAACATGCTTTTTAGTTGCAATAACATTGAAACAAAAATCCCTCCATATTAAAGCCACTTTTTTGTTTTGGAATCTGACAGCAGACCAATATAGACCAGCAGACTGAGAGATTGAGGAACTGGTTTTAAATTCAAGGCTACATTCATGTTCTAGATCAGGCCTGCTGTCCTGCAGGTTCTACATAACGATGCATCGATTCGACATAGGTCGGATATTGACATGAACCAATTAAAGGGATTGGATATCGGTTATTTCATACCAGATATTCCACTTTGTTGCACTTTACATAGAACTGTTAATTTTTTCTTATTGATGCTTATTTGTTAATAAATAATATCAAGTACATTAATATGTGTGTTAACTTGTGTTAAACTTGTTACCTTGTTTAATCTTTATGTCGAGGCTAAAGCCTTCTCTCACATGACAAGATATATGGTTCATTCATTCTACAGTTGGGAAAACTACATCGATGGACCTCTAGTTTTAGTGGTTTCCCTGCTTCAAGGCAGCTGATTTCCATTGAAAGCTCATTAACAGGCTATTGCTGAACTTCAATCATCAGAATCAGCTGTGCTGAAGCAGGGAAACCTCTAAACCCTGCAGGACAGCGGCACTCGAAGGCCGACTTTGAACGGATCTGCTTTACATCAGAGAGCCTAAAATATGTCTGATCTGGTTTGTTGCTCAACAAATTTTAGTTTAGTTCATGTTGATATTTAAAAGGAGCTCAGATTGCTGTAAAGCGGCGCTCTGGGTCACATGACCCAACGAGTGACGGATCTGACCTTCTAAAGTCACATAGCTGAGTTTTTGAGAAGAGCAGCCTGAACAAAGCAACATTATGTGCCAACGCTGTTTACAAAGATTTTACTTTAAAATAATGACATTTACCTTAAAAGTTGTTTTTAAAAAAAAAAAAAAAAACTAAATAAATCTATAAAGGGGCAGAAACCATTTCACTATGACTCATTTGACCACATCAGGAAATAACTTCATGGATCCACTTATCTATTCACTGTAATTCTCAGGATAATTCACTCTATAGAGTAAATCCCACTATGAGAAGGACATGAACTCTCTGAGTTCATGTGCATCTACAGGCTCTAAGCTTCTCTGCAGGAGCCTTATGGTTGCAGCAGCCCCCACCAGGAGGAGGAACATTCCTGCTGCAGTAACATGACCAGAGCTCAGGGACTACAGACCCTCAGGCAGCGGCACCTTTTAGCTTGTGACCACTTAAACCGAGCTTATGTATTACAGCTCTTTAGAGGTCCACAGAGGGACCTTTCAACTGCTTTTGGACCAATGGTTTAGAAATCCCTGTGGCTCAAACCTGATTAAAAAAAACAGACTCTTTTTGCTTAAACAGTGAACCTACTACTGCTGTGTCCTCAGTGTCCCGTTTTTTTCTTATGTCTTATAAAACAGATCTTCTCTGTTTTAAAAAATAAATAGCTAAATGAGAAATGATCAGAATGAAAAACTATGGAGGCGTTGAGTACGACATGGTTTGTGATGCCGTTTGGCCTGTGGACTGTTTCTGCTGTGATACTAACAGCCAGCCTCTTTGCTGATGACCCACCTCCATGGGATGATTTAGTTTCTTTCTGTTTTATACAAAGAAAAGAAAAGATGGTCAAGTTAAAGGTCAGAATATCAGTTAGAATATGATGTTGCCAAATTGTGCTTCAATGTTCTTTTAAACATGAGTTAGTTGCACTCTGGGTGGATTTCCTCCAACCCACATGTTAGGAAATTATAATTGGAGTTTTAATATATAAAAACAACCCTGCTAACATTTAGCTGTCAATCAGGGGGCTACTAGAACCCATGGCGTATTATAGCCTAGCTTCAACCTTTACGGCTCATTTCGTTTGAATATTTGACTGTTGTCAGAAACAGCAGTTCAATTCAATTCAGTTTATTTATATGGCGCCAATTCACAACACATATCACCAGATCATACAGTAAAACTGATTCAAAGTTTTCTATCTACGGAAAACCAGTTGATTGCATCGACTCATTGACTCAAATGCAATCCCTCACACTAAGCATGCTTGTAGCAACAGTGGAGAGAAAAAACTCAATTTTAACAGGAAGAAACCTCCAGCAGAACCAGGCTCAGTGTGAGCGGCCGTCTGGGGTTCAAGGAGACAGAAGCAGACATAGAAAAAGCAGCTGTAAAAGGCGGCCCCGTCAAGGAAACACACAGCCAGGCAAGCTCCAAGCAGCTCTCATGTCAGAGGATGAAGAGAGCACATCCAGCCAGTCACGGTCAGAGAAACAGAACTACACTGGAAAACAGTCCGAGCATCGCTCTATGCTATCTTTTGCAGGGCTCTATGAAGTTTGTTGCTCTTCTTTTGAGGTTCATAAGTTGACGTCAGGGTTGAGGTAGTGGCCCGATTAACATTAGCTGCTTTGATCCAGTCTGTAATTGTTCTAATTGTTCTAATTTATTAACATAAATCGTGGTTTTGTTGAAGGTATGAAGAAAGAACATGCAGCAGTGGATGAATGTTTATATTTAAGCCTCCAGATTTATTTAGGACCCCATAGGAGAAGAGGGAAAAAAACACAATAAACTGAAGATTGTGGACTTTCTGTTTAGAAAACCAGTAAGAGTTAGTCCTGTATCTACAGTTGTTGTCTGTTTGATTAAAAAAAACAAAAAAAAAACAATAAAATTTACAACAAAGTCTGGAAAATAATGTTGGTTAAAATAAAGACAGGGTGTTTTTGAAAATTTCATTTAAGAAATTGTTTTTTTTTCACTCATGAGGCTTGTGAGTTCAGTTAGTCAGTCTCCCACAGCATCTTTCCTCCAATAGAGCTGAAGCTATTGACCCAAATTAATCAATTACTGAATATTATTAGGTTCTGTTAGAAAAAAAGTTTCCTATCGAGCACTTTTTGCTTTTATTAATCGGTTGATTCAGTCAATTTTTATTTATATAGCGCCAATTTACAACACATATCATCTCAGGAACTTTATAGAAACTGTTCAACTACAGTAGATCATACAGTCAGACTAGTGAACTTGATCCTGGATGAGCATATGGAGACAGTAGACATTTGCTTGCATTGTGTCATTGACACTTTAGCAATCCCTCACACCAAGCATGCAGCAACAGTGGAGAGGAAAAACTCCCTTTTTACAGGAAGACACCTCCAGCAGAACCAGGCTCAGTTTGAGCGGCCATATGTTGCCTGGGGGTTCAAGGAGACAGAAGCAAATACTCAAAAGGAACATAGAAGGCCTGATCTATAAATACTTTGCATGTTTGAAATGTTAATGGTAAACTAGCTCCATAGTTTGGCTCTGTTAAGGAAAGAAATTGTTGAGCAAACGAGCTCTGAGCCCATTTTCATGTCAAAAGGGATGGAAGAGAGGACATCCACTTAATTAAGACTAAAAATAGACAGAAAATGATCAATTAGCAAAATAATCTCAATTGAAAAATTTAGCAAAATGTGCAATACATGTTGTAGCTTCTTCCAAGTTAAACAATTTCTTGGTAATTTACCAAAAGTATCTCATTTTATTGCTTTAATTTAGGCTGCTCAGTGGGGCAGTGAGTAGCACTGCTGCCTTGCAGCAAGAAGTTCTGGATTCAATTACCGGCCCGGTCTTTCAGCATGGAGTTCGCATGTTCTACCCATGGAATCTTAAACTGATCTGCTAGCTTACTGTGTATGCTCTATTTTTATTATTTACAGTGACATGGCCTGTCTGCGTTCACAGCTTTGATTTATGGGATGTTTAAAATAAGAACTTCAAAAGTATTTTTGTTTAAATAACATCTTTCATTTGGAGAGGAAATTTTAATTGATACATTTAATTCTATTTTTTTTAGCCCTTTTAAGCTGTTTGTAGCATTAAGATTCATTTCATAAACCCAATAGAAACATGTGTTAAAGACTGCTGTTTATCCGTTGCAGTTGTTTTGTTTCATCTCTTTATTCTTGCTTCATACTCATGAAGTGTTTCATAAATATTTGGTCAGATTAGACCAAGTTTTTGCTGTCTGACAGAGATCTGAAACCGTTCTCTTCCTCTCCTTTCTGCTTCAGCACTGGTGACGTCGCCCTGCTGAACTGCACTGCCATTGTGAACACCAGCAATGAGTCTCTAAACGACAAAAACCCGATTTCTGACAGCATCCAGCAGCTGGCTGGGCCAGAGCTGCGGGAAGAGCTGGTCAAACTCAAAGGTTCGGACGAAGGGAAGAACTATAACGATGATGTAGAATCTGGGATTCATACTTAGTTGATTTGAATTTGTTTGCAGGATGTCGGACAGGAGAGGCCAAGCTGACCAAAGGATTTAATCTTGCGGCGAGGTACATCATCCACACCGTGGGACCCAAGTACAAAGCCAAGTACAGGACGGCGGCGGAGAGCTCGCTCTACAGCTGCTACAGGAACGTCATGCAGCTGGCAGCGTAAGACGCAGCAGTTCAGCCGCTCATTAAACCAGTTTGAAACAGTCCAGCTTTAAACTGCTCGGCCTCTTCCTACCTCTCTGAGCTTCTCCACCCTTATGTTCCCACTCGGTGCCTCGGGTCAGCTGATCTGCTGCTCCTGGAGACACCGAGATCCAAACAGAAGCTCAGAGGAGACAGAGCCTTTTCAGTTGTGGAATCCTCTTCACTGTCTATTTTTAAAACTTGAGTTAAAAATTTTTTTGATTCTTTGGCTTCTAACACAGCATGAGACTCTCTCTGTTTTTTGTGTGTGACTTTTTTCAAAATACTTTATAAATAAAGTTGAGTTGGGTAGCCATGCTTTTTAAAATGTAGCAAACAAAAGATTTAGGGGTTAAAACGTGATGTGAAAAGTTTTATTTCTCTTCCCTGCAGAGAGCAGTCGATGGCGTCGGTCGGTTTCTGCGTGGTGAACACAACCAAAAGAGGCTATCCGCTGGAGGACGCGGCACACATCGCTTTCAGTAAGACGCATTCAGAGTCTCCCAGATACACATGTATACATGTATTTTACTTAGGCTCTTGTGGGACCTTCAATACTAAAATATTTTAAACGTCTGGTTGGATTGAGGTGGATTCTGTTACTTTACCTTCAGTAGCGTGCTGAGAAGGTGACTGAATGGTCAGACGCTCACAGTCTGTTTGACCCGACTGCTGAGACTATAGCATTGGGATACAGCAGGGGGCTGTTTTCATAATTAAAGCTGTTTTGCCCTAAGAGCAGCATCTCTGTTTCAATGCTACTCGATTCTCCCGGTTGTTTAAATCCAGACAACAACACAATCCAAATCCGTTTATTTATATGGTGCCATGTAAAAGAGAGGAAAGACAGGGCGTACAGGTAGTCAGAGGGGAAAAAAACAAGCCCATAGGTACAGTATATTTAGGAGAGGAACAGGACTAAACACTGGAAAACTGACCCAATATTCCCCTATATTCAAAGATGTTAGATGCCTCCTACCTGCTGTCACAGAGTCAGATTTCAGGTTAGAATTTTTCATCAAATAATTAGGCAGAGATTTTAAATTATGCATAATTTAAAAATGCATCTAATTAGTTTACTCTTTTTTTTTTTTATTCTGTTAGTTTTCTCAGGAAATAATGTATTTTTAGTTGGTTGGAAGCTTCTAGAAGCTGCACACCATGCCTGCAGCGCCCCCCTGAGTGAAAGATTGCGTACTGTTGGTTGAAGGAGGGTGTGGTGCCATAGTCCTAAAACCCGACTAAGAAAAGCAGAAAACCAGGCAGCTTTAAGCTTAAAAAAGAACGCAGAGATGCCTCCATGATTTACAGAAGTGAGGCGAAGGCAGATTATTGTAAATCAAGTAGCGTCACTCTATGAAAACACATTGATGGGACACATGGAGGACTTTCCCCTCCAAAGCTCCCAAGACTGATTAATGATAATCTGAGCAACATCATGCTCTCATTAAAGCAGCGGATTCATGTTTAGTTTTCCATAAAGCTTCACCTGCAGTGTCGGTTTCTGACCTCTGGGTAAATTTACATCCACTATTCTACAATCAGAATTGCTAATGGTCTTTGTTAGGGATGCTTTGAAAGTTATTTAATAATTAATCTAGATTTGATTGATTTTATTCGACTCACGATTATTTGATAAGCGGCCATTGAAAAAATAAAAAAAAAGTTTTCTCTTGCATGAAGAGGATCTTTCTATAACATGAAGGGCTGAATTTCAGTTTTTACAATATGCTCAATGAAAAGATATAAGTCAATATATTACAACAATTTTTAGGCTAGATGTATAAAACACTGACTGACAAAACAAAAAAATGTTTTATTAAACATTTTTAATTTCCTTTAAACATTTTAAGCATAAACTAGATGAATTTATAAAATATAGTAAAACAGAACATATTGGCTTTCCTGAATATAAAGACACAATGAAAAATGTCAGAAACGTATAATTATAGTGATTAAAAGACAGGGTATGCCGCTCCGATATACTGTCACACTAATTATTTCCTTTCAATGACGCGAACGCTAACTGTGATTATATCTCTTTATTTTTTAGTATAGCTCAGCATTCATTAACCTGACTCCGCCAGATGGATTTGCTCCGCATTTCCATCTGGAAACCTTCCGTTGAAGTAATTTTGGGAAGGGGCGAAAATACTGGTTAGCTGATTGGCCTATGTTGGTGATAGACGGGCCAAATAAACCAATCAGATCAACGAAGCATATGACGTACTAACAGAGCAACGACGAAAACACAACCACAAGATCAAACTCTTGCCGAAACCAGTCGGGAGAAGAGCAAAAACATATTTTCCTCTGAGAAAAGCCTCCAGAGCAGTGTTTTGCTCTTCTTTCAGTGAAGAAATACTCTGTAATTCCCATAAAACTTGCTCGATAGCCACGCTAACGCTAGTTTCATCGGCTGAAGCCGCCATGTTCTTTAGAATGAGCTGTCGCCCTTCTCGTTGCGTCACACCTCAACCCGCCTCAAAGCCAACGCTGATTGGACGTTCGTTTGGTGAACGGCTCCAAATTTTCTTTAACGGAAAGTAACCAGACTGATCTGAAACCTTGAAAGCTCGCGAGATCAGGATGGTCTCACGAGGCTAAGCATTCATAGGTTAATGCTGTTAGCACTGCTAACAGCATAAAGTGCTAATAGCATAAAGCACAAACATGGCGTTCTAGTTGCTCACAGAGGAATGTTATCTACTGTACTTATTACCAACATGTCTTCTTCTATCATGTTACATAGGTTTTGCTTAATGCCCTCCACTTTTCTATCATGACACTCTCGCCTTCAGAGCACAATAGGTAAGTTACGCTGCCTCACCGTGCAGCACAGTTAGACTGGCGCTTTTTAGGTGATAACTCAAGGAGTTTATCCAAAACCAAATAAAGTTCGTTCTATATCTTGACGCCATTAAACAGTGTAAATAATCCTGTTTTCTGGATGGATTCATGTTTTTGCTCTAGCATCTTCCCCCGCACTGGCCTTACTGCCCTGGAAAATAAGAGTGAGGCTTTGTTTTGGAAAGAACAACAGCACCCTCTGCTGGTCAGTGGTAATATTAAAAGATCCAATTAAGCTGAAGTAACCAGTTAAACGAATGGAGCAATTTTTTACCTACTGCACGGCTC
>NW_015151210.1:156031-158508 GCF_000732505.1 Cyprinodon variegatus
TTGATATATATGCAAAAATGAATATTAGGAACTATATTTATATAGTTTCTGGGCAAATTAAATGTGAAAGTCACTTGCCTGAAGGGCAAGTGGTAAAAATCCTTAGAGTCAACCCCTGTAATGGTCCATCAAATTTACCAGAAATTGATTGTTTGTTTACGTCTCCAGTTACAAATCTGAGGAATTACTGGTATTTTGATGAGTGTTTGTTTTCATATTTTAGGAGGAGTGTGGATCTTCTTATTATGTCAGGTAACGTGTTTGTGTTGCTGTGTTTGCAGGAACGGTGCGTCGGTTCCTGGAGAATCATGGGAACAGCATAGACACAGTGGTGTTCGCCGTGTCGGAGACAGAGGAGGTCTGTATCTCTGATAGGTGCCAGGATAACTGGGTCATTTTTACAAACAACACTCAAAATAACATTCAGTCAAAGTTTTTTTTTTTTTCTTATTTTACCAAGAACAGTTGTTTGTATTTGAAGAATTATGTTTTGTTTGAAGCAGCTGAAGCAGCTTAGCAGCATTTCCTTTAAAATTGTAGTTAATTCTGCAAAGGACAGCAGGTCCGGATCTGTCTACACTGATGTCACAGACTCAAACGTCTGATGTTTAAGGTTGGAACAGCCAGTTATTAGGTTTACGAGGCGAGTTTTTGTTCACAGACTGCTGTGTTGGTTTACTTAAGTTTGTCTAGTTAATCTGGGAAAGCACAGAAATGTTATTGAGGACAAAAACATCTGTTTGTACTGTTTTTTCAGCCTGTGTACAAGAAGCTGCTCCCGCTGTACTATCCACGCTCCAAGGAAGAGGAGAAGGCCTGCCTGCCTCTCATTCCAGCTGACATCGGCAACTCTGAGGGCGAACCTGTGGTTCCAGAGAGGCAGATCCGCATCGCTGAGAAACCGGGCAGCCTGGAAGGTACTCTTTCCCATGGATAGAGCAGAACAATCGGTGTCAAACAGACGTCATGTTTCAGGTGGTTAGAATTAAGACTGGAAACTGAATTGTTTTGACTTCCAGATCAAACATTCATTCTTTGGCTTAAAAGTCCACAAAATAAGCAGATCCATGCAGAATTTGATATATTTCTCCCTTCCAATGATCCCTCCCCAAAGGAAACCAGTTTTTATTTTTCCTTCAGTGTTTCAGCTGAAGGTTTTTTTTATTTATTTATTTTTTTTTTTATTTTGCTCCAAACTCTGTCATCTAACGGATTAGAAATGTTCCTTTTTCCAATGGGTTCTGTAGAAGCCATTCGGTTTGTAATGAAAACATTCAGCTTGTAGCTGCAGCTGGTTTGGTGTAGAAATGTGAAGTTAAAAGAAGTCTCTGTTAAGCTGAGTCTGCAGGGATGAAGTCAGGACTGTATTTATAAAAGAAAAACTGTGATTATCACTAATCTTCAAGCTCTAGAAACCTGTTCTTCTAATTTGTGAAAGATAAAGCACAGAGAAAGAGATAAAGTCAGGAGTTCAGACCAAAATCGTTAAGACAGGAGGCATGTTTGATTCTAAATAAAGGGTGATGGATGGATTCACTGATTGGATATTTTCTGTTTTTATGACCCACTGATTCTGGATGGATATAAAAGACTTTCCAAACAAATGGGAAGAAATATTCTGCCGGATTTTTGATTACCGTATTTTCACGACTATAAGGCGCATATAAACGTCTTTTTTTTTCCCCTCAAAATGTGCGGTGCGCCCTTTGGTGCGGTGCGCCCTATGTGTGTTGTTACTACGGACTTTTGAGACCACCTCATTGAGGAGATGATGAAAGAGTGGCTGAGGGAGGTGAATGTAAGGAGACCAGGTGGTTTTTTCCACTCATCACTATTGCTGTTATTCTGTGACTCCATGCGTGCCCATCTCACAGCTGATGTGAAAAACACGGTGAAACAAATGAACGCTGTGCTTGCTGTTATTCAACCGCTCAACATCGGTGTGAACCGGACGCAGCAGGTGCAGCAGAAGCAGCGATTTAAAATGCAAAGTCAATGGTTGGCGCGCGTATAGGCGCAGCAAAAGGTCCCGCAGCGCGCTTTGAGCAGCAGGCGCAGCGCGTCGGGAGCGTTTAAGCATCTGACGTGCTTGATGCGCCACCAACGCGCTGCTGCTGCTCGAGATGGAAAAATTTAAGTTTTGATTGAAGCTGATCTGGGAGCTGACAGCGAGACAGACACATTGCTGATGATACACATATAGGAGCGCTGTGATCGCTCCTCTGAAACAGTTTATTGACACCTAAATTAACTTAACCTGCCGACAGAATATGTTCGCTTTTATTATCCAGTTTTCAGGTGGATTTTCCCGCTTAAATACATATTAAAACTACTTTATTCCCACTGATCACAGCAAATATAGCTACAAGGCAAAGAAAGGAATGCCACCGTTTGCGGATGGATTGTAGATGCTTGGACTAACGTGTCTGCTGGCTCTGTTGTTCGAGCTTTCGCAAAAGCCGGCATTATTTCCGAGG
>NW_015151210.1:159666-171765 GCF_000732505.1 Cyprinodon variegatus
TATACCTCTGCATGAGAGCATGTTCCTCGTACCTCCATCTGCTTGTTATTTTTAGTTAGAAAAAGTGCATCACTATGTGTTGTTCTGGTTTTGAGGTTTTTTAGATTTGGATCAAAACATCTAAGATCTAAATCTGCGTGCATCTTTTGATTTAAAGGGAGAGCAGAAGATGGTTTGTAAGTTTCAGAAAGGAAATAATGAGTCATGCTCTGATTGAAATGTAGTTTTCTTCCATTTTTAAGGAGATTAAATCCAATTAATGGGTGAAAAGAGAGAATACAGATGTTTTTTTCCTTTTCCTCTGGAGCTAACGAAGCCTCTGGCTGCTCTCTGAACGTTAAGGTTTCTGAGAGCTGGACGGTGAAAGCCAGAGCCATTGTTTTTGTGGACGAGAGCGTTTTCCGTGTTGATCCTATAGCCTCGATCGACCTCAGCGATGATGTCTGCTGGCATGGAGCTTCAGAACATGGAGCTGTGGCTTTAGAGCGTGGATCCAAAGTAAGCCCTGCTGATTGCAAGGAAGCCCAGTTGCTGTGGTAACGCAGGCCTAGTGAGTCACCGCATGGCTCTGTCAGTGTTGATCAAATTCAGGCCATAAGTGTGGTTGTTTGGAGAAGCAGCAGAGCTGTGGCTGGATGCAGTCAGCTGAAGTTCAGCTGGATCGTCTCCCCCAAACACACACAATACGCCATCCGTGGATTATAACCAACAAGGACAGGCAGATATGTTGACATGAACATGGAAGTCAGCTTTGGTTTGAAAACAGGAAACTGATACAAACTGGAATCTTTTTTTCTGTTTTGCGTGTTTCTTTGTTCCATAGGACATCTCAGTGTTTCGCCGCAGGTCTGATAAAGAAAGTATCTCTTTGTTTCTGTGCAGACGACTGTGCAGAGGAGAGCCTGGAGCTGGATTTGGGTCAGGTGGGGAACCACGCCTTCGCCCGGATGGAGGCCGACGTGGACAAGCAGAGAAAGCTGATCTTACAGGGCCAGATGTCAGAGGTGGCCATGCAGAAACAGCACCAGAGGAAGTAAGAGTCCAAACCACCGAAAGCTTTCTGAAAGTTTGCTTTTGTGTCATTCCTCCAACCGATACCGGCTCTGTGGCATCAGCAGCCATGGTCAGGTGTTACGTATCCGAAAATTACTTCCTTATACTTTCTGTTCATTAACAGGCAGAGATCAGAGACCTGCAGTCGATTTCCAAGCTTCAGGGTTTATTCAGATTTCTCTTCAGAGCTTTCAATACCAAGCTTTTATAATAATCAATCCTGCCTTCTTTCCAGGATCGGCCATTAATCATTTCTATCATGAGACGCGACGTCACACTGTGCGTGAGAGAAAGCATTTAATCTGAAACAGAGTTATTTATCTAAGACAGATATTTTAAGCTGATAACATTAGCATGGTTAGCATTATGGATGGTGAAAATCAGTTCACTCTCATCTGAACGGTGAGATTTCCCAGGAGGCTTTGAACTTGCCCAAATTCAGGAGCTTCTCTGGAAGAAGGAGTCCGGAAACTCAGAAGAAGATAAAAAGAATGAAACTGAATCAAATTCAGAATTAAATGAGAACTTAGGTCAGCAAAGAATAATCAGTGGATCATTATTTATACTTAAAACTAATACGTTTGCAGTGATTTAATTAATTTATTATTTAATCATGTTGCGATCACTGAGTCAGGGAGCGGCCATTTTTACCCAAATATAATAACACCTCACGCCTTACATCTTCTGGCAGTGACCTCACGGTGCGGTAAGCTGAGCGCCATTCTCCCCGTTTTACAAGCAAAATCAATGGAAACTACTAGACACATCTGCAATCAACAAAAAAGATTTCACCATTGAAATTCACCAGAGCTGTAGTTAAACTGGCAATGCCCACGTGCATGGCAGTTGGATTTTGGGACACATCGGGTAAGAGTGAAAAAAATTAAGTTATTTCACCTCTCCGATTAATGATCCTCCACGGACGGGTTCGTCGTTGGATTGACAGCTTGAAGAGGGAGGATTTGCCATCGAACATCTGGCCAACATTTCAAAGAACAATGTTTTCAAGATGACCTGGGTAATAGTGCGTTGTGACAAACACCACAGAAGAACATGTGTTCTTTTGCATTTGGCATCAAATGGCATTAAAAACGAAGAAGAAAATAATTTAAAGTTTTGCCGTATTATCTGTGTTTATTTCACTGAGGGAAAAATCAGGTTTGTGAAGATGAAAGGCCTGTAAAGGAACCGATGGACTTCCAGATTTTGCAGTGTAATTTATAACCACCAAATTAAATGATCTTCTGCACTAAGATCTCTGATTCCCTCCTAACCCGTCGACACTTCCTAAGAAACCTCCATGCTTCAGTTTGACCAGATGTTGCTTAATGATGGTTACTTAGTCACTGAACGTAACGAATTACAATTTTTCTTTGTGTGTTTTGATTTGTGCAGCTACAGCCGCTGGCTGTGTCGAGCCAGAGCCGAGGATCTGTCAGACATTGCTGCACTGAAAGCCTTATATCAGACGGGTAGGTCTCACTGGAGCTCACTGTTGGTAATATTCCTAACTGAAATATTCATTGATCTACATGTTGTTTTCTGGGGTTAAGTATTAAAATTTTAAGCAATAGAGGCTCTACTGGTAGGTGATATGGCTTAAAAATCAAATTTATGTTTTTCTTTCTACCAAATACAATAATAAAAAGTGACAAATGAGATAAATGACTTTCAAAAGTAGCTTTTATTTCCCTCTGGAAGGTGGATGGGTTAATCAATTTAAGCTATGAAAGATGCTTTTAAAACAATAAAAAACAATAAAACAGTTAGAACTAAATGCAGTTTGTGCAAAAACAATCTAAAAAAAAAAAGAGTATTTACCCATAATTTGAGAAGGTAAATAAAATGATTTCCCAATGAAATGAGTGTTTTTACCAGTAAAATAAGATATTTAGATAATATGCTCTTAAAATAAGACAAATTTTTTTTTCTTATTTTAAATGTATATTGTCTTGTTCCATTAGCAAAGTCTCACTCACCTCCTCAATTCAAGACAAAATGCACTTCATTTAAAGCTACAGTGTGTAATAATTACAGGGATATACAGTCAGAAATGTAATATATTCTACATAACTATGTTATTTATCATCATCTACGAGCTCAGCCTCTTAACCTTAATATTTGCGTTGCCTTAGAATTCGTTATTTATAATTACATAGGAGCGGGTCTCGCAGCCATGGAGGCAGACATCTTTGCGCTACGGCAGCGCAGAGCCAACAAGCTAGCGATTGCGAGATCGCCCATTACGCTCGAAAGTAACTACGGCAAGTTGTTTAAGTCTACATGAAATCTATACCCTACACAGACTAATGAAATACTATCTGTAGAATTATCTATGTAAACAAACCTCATCACTTGAGAAGGTAGGTGATGCGGACGTCGTGGAAGACATTTTGTCCTGTAACGCTCGCTGTACTGTTGGGGGGGAGAAGCGGTGGGGGGGAGATGTTCATGTTGCTACGGTCTGCAGTCTGGACGTTAGATGTCGCTGAAAATTACACACTGTAGCTTTAAGTAAAAATACTTAGATTTTCATTTTTGCAGTGCACACAAACTCAAACTCATCCAACATCGACAAACCTCAATTTTTATTTTATTTGAATTCCATGTAAGAGACGATCACAGAATCTTGGAATTGAGGAGGAAGGAAAATAATTTTTCTTTACATATTTTCAAAGGAAAAGCTGGAGTCTCACTGCGGATTTTTGGCACATACGAAGACCAGTATTTTTTTTCCTTCTCTGTTCCAGGATAGTTCAGTCTGATCCTCCATATCTGGAATTTGGAATTGGTTATTTTGAAAAACGGCAGCTTTGATCCAAACCATATGTTTGCACCTCGGGCTGGATGTTTAGTGGTTTTCCTTGGAACATCAACCTCAGTCACATTTTCAAATTTTTTTGCCGCTTCCAACACATTTCCCTCCAGGATTGCTCTTTATTTAGATCAGTCTACCCTCCATTAGTTCTGATCCCCGCTGAGAAACGCATACGCACAGACTGATGCTGCCAGCGGCATGTTGGGATGCTGTGTTCAGGCTAGAGACTTCGATCCACACAAACAGGCTAGGATGTAGACAAAAAAAGGTTATTTATTAAAAAAAAACAAAAACAACAAAAAGAAAATAAGGTGTTATTTTTCTTACTTTATCGTTACGCAAAACTTTATCACTCCATCATTAAAGATATCAGTGTAAAATGTTAAGGTTTGATGTTTTAACAGCAAAAGCTCAGCAGATAAAATGGCAGCCATGTCCTTAAAAATAAAATCTAAAAACCAGATTCTTATGCAGCCTGAAAAACAGAATTCGCTTCTATCATTTCTTGGGTCTTAAAAAAGTAGTAGAAAAAGTGAAATCATTATAATAAAATTAATATATTTCCTCATGTGAATGACAAAAATCTGGATTAAAGGTTAATAATCGATCACTGTAGGAAGATTAAGTTTAACACACGAACATAACCAGAACCATTCAGCTTGTTGTGCGTTACTCTCCACTTTGATTTTATTACCTTCCACATTAGTTTTTCTGACCTGTTTTAGTTTTTGTTTTTTTGTTTTTTTTTACATTGTTTTACATTAAATAGTTTCAAATTTAGAATTGTTTCCTGGGCTCTTAAGTGGGTCTAAAATCCTAAACATCTCCCCAAATAAACAATTGAACAAGTCCAGGTCCTAGATTTTAAAATAAAGAAGAACTAAGTTAGTGTGGGTTCTACAAAAGCTTTGCATTGTTTAATCATTATGGGACGTGTATATAATAAGACCTAAGTTGCCACGGAAATATTTACTGAATTACCTCTAATATCTTACCAAAAATACTGAACATAAATGTATATATATATTGATTGATTGTCTATATTGATCTCACAGTGGAGAATTTTACTCGTTACATCAGCTCAAATTGTCAAAGGAGAAAAATGTGCCAAAGGGAGAAAAAGGTGCATGGGATATACACAGTATAAACAGTATATTATACAGGGTTATTGCACAGGGTGTTTACATGGGTATTTATCCATCCATCCATTTTCTGTCACGCTTATCCCAAGTGGGGTTGCTAGGGGTGCTGGTGCCTATCTCCACCTGTACGAGCGAAAGGCGGGGTCCACCCTGGACAGGTCGCCAGTCCATCGCAGGGCAACACAGAGACACAGAGGACAAACAACCATTCCCGCAAACATTCACACCTAAGGAGAATTTAGAGAAGACAGTTAACCTAACAGTCATGTTTTTTGACTGTGGGAGGAAGCCGGAGTACCCGGAGAAAACTCACACAGCTCATGGAGAACATGCAAACTCCATGCAGATAGACCCAGGGCCGGGAATCGAGCTCTGAAACTTCTTGCTGCAAGAAAGCAGTGCTACCCACTGCTCCACTGAGCAGCCCATGGGTATTTATATATGGATATTTATATTAATAGTTATTGCACTGGGTGTCAAATATAGACAAACAGGTTATTGCACAGGGTATCAAATAGTAATTGCACATTATATGTGCAATTACTTTTGTAACCCCAAAATATTAAACAGAAGAACTCTTTGTATACTTAGATCCTATCTTACATCAGGTGCAGATGTTGTTTCCCCCAGCAGGAGGCAGTGTTGTATAGTCTGGCATCATGTTTTGGCTTTGATTAGAGGATTTTCTTATATCATGCTTTTGACATTTAGTTTTTTCTTTCTGAATAAAAGTGTAAAAGTTAGTTCAGTTCTTACTGTAACAGAAGAAAGTCCCCATTTCCATGTTGGCAAACCATTTTACCAAAAAGTTGATTTATAGTATTAATTGAGATTAACCGTTTACTGAAATAAACGTCAACTAATTTAGTAATCGATTGTCAACTGGAGTAAAAAGATATAAATATTTAAGATTAAAAAAAAAATGTCTGTCAATATGCTCTATCCAGAACTCCTCCACCTTTGGCTATCCCATTATTAAAACGATTAATCGAAAAAAACTCTAGACAGCTTAATCTCTTCGCAAAATCATCATTATTTGCTGCCCTAATTCATTGTAAACTTCTAAAGACAGATTGGAAAGCTAAGTTTAGGTAAATGTGATTTAGATCCTGGTGCTTAGTCATTCTGTTTTGTTGTTGTTTTTATGCAATTTGTTTCGTTTCCTTGTCATTAAAACCTGACAGACAGGCTTATGTTGAGTTCGGTCAGAATAGAAACCGTGTCACTCAGTAACCTGAGAACAGAAAGCAAGCATTCAAATTGGTTTTAAACAAACTTTGTTCAGAATAGTTTCAGGTGTGTCATAAAGTTAAAAAAAAAAGCTGTCATATGTGGACGCACTGTTTATACTGTATATACCCCATGCACCGTCTTCTCCCTTTGGCACATTCTTCTTCTCTTTTTGACTATTTGAGCTGATTGAACGAGTACATTCCTCCACTGTTGGATCATTAAAGTCAATCAATCAATCAAAAAACAAAAACCCAAACCAGGTTTAAGGTGTGATGGTGAACCTGCCTGATTCTCCACGATTTAGAGGCTACTGTTGTTTAATGCAGAGGATTCCTGACTGAATAGTTTCTCTGCTCTTTACATTATATTTCCTTTTATGGCCTTGAGGATTTTCTCTGCTGAAAACTACCATAGGTAATAAGTAGAAGCAGGGAAATGTCCTATTTCCATGTATTTGTAACCATCTGAGCCACTCAGTTTTACTCTATTATAAATCTTATGATAAAGAAACTCATAACTAGACTTTTTATTTTATCCAAGGACAGATATCAGTGCTAAATATAATAAGGAAATTATTTTAAAAAACTCACTACCTGCTTTTGTATCACCAAAAATTACAAATATTATGAAATGACACAAATAAAACTGTTTAGAAGACACTTTGCAACACATGAATAACTATTTGTTCCTCCCTTAAGTAGTTAAAACATGTCTTCTACATTTAAAATATATAACACCAGCCTGCTGTTTTTAAAAAGGAAAGAGGGTCTTTTATTCTGCTACAGTCGATATTGTTAAATGTTAGAGAATCCATCAATTTACCGATTTTATGTTGTCCTTTCTGTCAGGAATAATCAGACATTTTTTTAATTAGCAGTCAGTCAGGGTGCGAGAAGAAGTAATCTTTGTTAAACACCTCAGCTGATAAACAGGTTCCATTCTTTTAAAACCAGGTGATGACAGATTTTATTTCATGCTATTTCAGCTTCTAAAATTAGCAGCTAGTGCAGTAAGTTCATGCAGCATTATTAACAGCAGTCCCTGCGTGTATTTCCTGGAGAGATAGGGAACTTCAAGTGTGAGAATTCAGGAGGTACTCTTTAAACAGGTAAACCAGAGTCAACATTTGTTTATGTCCCCGGTGCAGCACGCTCACATGCCTCTATAGGAGAATATATATGGGACTGTAAATATTCTGACAGAGACAGCTGTGTTTCTAATTATGGATCCAAAGATTACCTCAACTAATAAAAGAGAAAAAAAAATGACTCATGCAGGTGAAGTTCTGCCTTTCGGCTTTAATTTTGTGGGTTGAACAAAGATCAACCATAAACATGCGAAAGAACCACAAATCTATGAAACCACTTCCTTTGTTTTACAGTGTAAACGTAATGTGTGAAATTATATAGCTGTAGATAGAACTTTTATTACTATTGATACTGTCCACAGTGTTTTACAGGAGATATTACATGCTTTGGATCATGAACTCTTCCAGGTCGTTCTGATGGAGGAGATCTTGATTTTAACTGTCAGAATTTTCTATCCTTGAAGTGTGCAATGAGCCCTCCGTATTAACTTCAAGCAGTCTTCTCTTTATGGTAGCCTGGATATTTATACACCCTCACCCTAAACAGTCATCTGCAGTGGACAGCAAGGTTTTTATGACCAAGTTCTCCAGGGTTTCCTTTCTCAAAATGTACCAAACTACAAATTTTGCAACTACTGATACATTTTTTCTACCTGAATTTAGAGTTTTATTGGAGCCCCGGAAAAACTGGGCTGCTGTTTCTGGTCCAGCACTGGACTGGTTTAAATCCTACTTGTAGAACAGGAACTTTTTGTGTCTGTAGGGAACTTTATATCAGAGACCACATGTGGCGTTTCACAAGGTTCCATCTCAGGGACCCTCAACTCAATTCAGTTTATTTCTATAGCACCAATTTACAACACATGTCATCTTAAGGCACTTTACAGTTCACCAGATCATACATCCAAACTGATTCAAAGTTTTCTATCTAAAGAAAACAAGTTGATTCTAAGGCCCAGTTTGGTTTGATTCACTTCTAGAATACAAGAGTTCTAGAGTGTGCAACCATTACAATCCAAAAGGCCATTTTTTGCTTTCAGTCCAGCTAAATAATACCTTTTTTGATTGATTTCAGTTACTTTCTATAGCGCCAAATCACAAAACATGTCATATCAAGGCACTTTACAGTTCACCAGATCATGCATCCAGACTGATTCCAAGTTTTCTATCTAAAGAAAACCAGTTGATTGCATCGACTCATTGACTCGAATGCAATCCCTCACACTAAGCATGCTTGTAGCGACAGTGGAGAGGAAAAACTCCCTTTAAACAGGAAGAAACCTCCAGCAGAACCAGGCTCAGTGTGAACCTCCATCTGCTGAGGCCAACTGGGGTTCAAGGAGACAGAAGCAGAGATACAAAAAGCAACTGTTAAAGGCAGATCTCCAACATCTATAAACAAAGGTGTTGATGGCAGCAGGACAGCTGATATTTCTCTCCAGGATGGAGTCACAGCCAAACAGGAACAGAAGAGGTGAAACTGCTATGAGAAAAAGCTGAGAGAGCAGAACGTTAGAGATTGAGCTAACAGAATCTGCAGAGTGGGAGAATAGAGATAGAATGAAGCAGAATGATGAAAAAGAGGTCCCTATGTCCTCCTATTCTATATTACTTTAAGACCAATTTATGCTCCTGAAGCATAGCCTCTGCCACCGTCAAATCTGTCTCTCAAAGAAATTCCTGACTAGCGTCAGACGGTCGCAAACCCGCGCAGACCTCAAACGGAAGTGCGCAGACGAAAAGCAGCTATGATTGGCTCTTTGCATACATTTTCGGCTGTCAGTGTGGTCGTTGTTGATTCGGTGCCTGGGGCGCACCATTTTTAGAAACCGAGGAACAACTACAATGGACAACTAGGACAAAAGGTTAATGGAGGAGGTTAGCTCCATTAACAGAACATGTTCCTCTTCGATGTCTATCAACTCTAGATCTATCTCCGTGAGAGTGATATCTTGCAGACACGCTATTGTTGTTTTGGAATATAAACACTCCCGCTAGCGCCGCCGAAGTTCTCAAAGTTCTCGAATAGGCTCTCCTTTGCGCTTTCGCGGGAAACTGCTGTGCGTCCCTAGAACTTCCAGACCAATGGTGCAGAAGCATACCAGCATAACTGGTTCGCAGCCAGACCCAAGCGACATTTGATGTGTGCGGCTGCAGAAGTATATTCTGCCCTTTACTTTAAAGATGTATGAGTCCTTGAGATTTACATAAGACAAGTCCAAAGTATCTGCAGCTGTACAAATAAATAATTAAAAAAGTCATACATTCTGATTTCTTGATTTTTTTTTTTTTTTTTAAGATTATGTCTCTCACAGTGGACAGGCACCTAAGATGACAATTTCATACTCCCCCATGATTTCTAAGGGGGAGAACCTGCAAAATAGCAGGTTTTCAGATACTTATTTTCCTCACTGTAACACTTTTTTTCTTTAAAAGCCTCGCAAACTGACAGAGGTCCAATTCTCCCCTCAATAGCCTGCAATGTGTTCCTGTGTTGATCTGCTGTCTTTCATCTGTTGAATGAATGAATCAGAACTCTGATTGAGCTGTCTTATCATTCCTAGGTGTGGATATGTGCGGCAGGACAGTAATGGTTGTGGTTGGGCGAAACATCCCAGTCACCCTTATTGACCTTGAAAAGGTAACTTAAACATTTAGCATCTCTGTGTGTCCTTATCTTTTATTGTTTCTGATTGTGTTTGACATTGAACAATAAATGCAGAGCTATAACTTAGTTATGATTTGTTTATGCTGACTGTTTAACTCTGAATGTAAATTCATAAAAGAAAATTAAATTGATTGATTCCCAAGAAGAATAAAAAAAGCAACATTATGAAAAAAAGGGGGGAAAAAAAGTGTTTGCATTTTCTCTGCAGGCTTTGTTGTACTTCATCCATGTGATGGATCACATCACAGTGAAGGATTATGTGATTGTTTACTTCCACACACTGACTGGGGAGCACAACCATCTGGACTCAGACTTCCTCAGAAACCTCTACGACGTCGTCGACATCAAGTCAGTTTGATCTTCTTCACTCCTCGTTTATCTCAATGTCTCAATCCTTTATTATCTTAAATCAGTGCTGGAAATTAATCAGCCAGTAACTAGTGAATTTTCAAGCCAAACCAAGACTTTACTGCTTGGATTTGATTTGTGTCATGATGAACTAACAGGGTTCAGTTCTCCTTCTGCAGTGGAATCGAGCTTCCACTGGAACAGGTAGTAATTAAAACTGATCAATGAGTTTCTAGAGGTTTGTTTTTAACTCGCGTGCTTCACGGTCGTGCATCAGGGGATGGATAGATTAAGATCTATGCTACATTTTAAAGCACACCAGCCTCATTTACTCTAAAATAGATAATAATTAGAACCACCATCAGCCTTCAGAGATCTGGTAGCTCAGCCAGAGCAATGATTAAAGAGGAATCTTTTTGAACATGTAGCCAACTATTTGATATCCTTAATAAATGAGATCCAGAGTTCTTTTAAGTCGCATAGAGGAAACGAACAGAACATCTGACAAGCTGAGCATTCCACCACAGGTCATGTTGAACTTCTGCATCCATTTCTGTTAAATGTTTCTTTAAGAATCTAAATATAGCAAATATTTTACTGATTTCTGTGTTTGTATTGATGCAACAGAGTATTAGGGCCAGGCTAGTGATTTGTTTTCTTCTATTTTGAGAATAAAGTCATAATATTACGAGAATAAAGTAATAATATTATGAGAATGAAGTCATCAAACGCCAACCCGTTTCAGAAAGAAAGCTTCGAGGTCTGACCAGCAGATGACGGCACCACCAAACAGCAACTGAAGCCAACTATGACATTCTGCCCAATTTGGTGCTAAAAGATTTCCTTATTTTTCAAACCAGAGCCAAAGTATAACTTCAGATGATGATCATCATTCCTCATTTTAGGGGAGAAAGTGCTTCTTGTGGGAGTTGTCATAAAATATAACTTGTTTCTCATTATTTTTTGGACTTTATTCGCTTAATATTTCGACTTTATTTTCGTAATTTTATGAGTATTCTTCTTGCGACTTTAGTTTCTTAAATTTAAGACTTTGTTCTCGTAATGTTACGCCTTTATTCTTGAAGTAGAAGAAAAAAATCTCTAGCCTGGCCCTAATACTCCTTTGTAGTATTGAAGAACAGTTAAAAGAGCTTATAGTCTTTAATATATGAAGCTCTGACCTGCCTATAGCACTCATCCTATTTTAATCTCTTTTGAATGAAAATTGCTCCAATCAAAATCCTTATCAAGACTTTCTTTCTGAGTAAATGTTATCTTTATCAGGAGGAGAGAGCAGCAAAAACAACGTTTTTTTATTTTAATTCTATACATAATAAGGTGTATATTTGTTGGGGATCGGCCTGTTTTTCAGTGTAGTCCTGTTTCTCTGACTGTGACTCTCTGCATGCTCTGACATGGGAGCTGGCTCGGAGCTCGTCTGCCTGGCTGTGTGTTTCCTGGACGCCTTTAACAGTTGCCTTCTGTATCTCTGCTTCTGTCTCCTTGAACCCCAGTCAGCCTCAGCAGATGGCGGCTCACACTGAGCCTGGTTCTGCTGGAGGTTTCTTCCTGTTAAAAGGGAGTTTATCCTCTCCACTGTCGCCAAAAGCTAGGGGTGGGTATTGGCAAAGAAGTCACGATTCGATTCGAATCACAATTCACATGCCACGATGCGATTCTATCCCGATGCATCATGATACTTGAAATATCGCGATGCATCGCGATGCATTGCGATATTTTCACTGAATAC
>NW_015151210.1:172844-177423 GCF_000732505.1 Cyprinodon variegatus
GGTTGAACTGTAAAGTGCACTGAGATGACATGAGTTGTGAATTGGCGCTTTTTAAATCAACTGAATTGAATTGAAAACAATTGGAGTTCCCATTTTGTGTTAGCAAATTATAAAAAAGCAGTCTGTGTGCATCCACTAGATTAGAGTAAGTAGACCCTACCTTAACCCAGATATTTCTTAAAAAGCCAAGTTGCTACGAGACGCAGCAAATCTTGGCAAATCTCTGTGTCTGCTAAGCTCTCACCCCCTTTTTAAAGATAGGAGGCAAAGAAAACTACTTTTCTGCATCTCATCTCCTTCTCTTTATGTCCCTCTTCCAGAGAATGTACCAATGAATAAATGCCACCAAAGTCACAAGATATAATGATGATAAATATCTAACAGTTATAGTATTAGTAGATCTAGGCCATTTTTGTTCACTGAGATGGTTCACATCAGTGTTTGCAGATAGATTTATAAAACCTGCTTGTGACTCGGTTTATAAACAGTGTCAGCTCTTCTGATATCACTAGATGGTGCTTATAGTTCTCTGGAACCACTCGAGTGGAAAAGCCTAAAGAGAGATCAGAATGTACATACCCTGGTCTCTTAGGATGCTGTTCATATTTGAAGTGGGAAATGCATGATTCATTTTTCAAACTAAAGGGTTTTTCTGACTGGGTGTCAAACTTTTTTTTTTTCCTCCTGACCTAGATTTGCTCCTGTTCAGTGGGATACTTCCCCTTTTTTAATCTGCGAGCTAGTAGCCCACATAAATACAACAAATCTTTTGTAATCTTCATTTGAATATAGGATTTTGATTACTCAGACTGAGTTAGTATTACACAGGAATATTATCAGTGGGTTTTTCTTTCTTCTTCCACACAGAGTACAGTGACATATGGGGGGGGGTTCAAATTCACTGTCAAGCATAGTTTCTTCCATGATAAAGTAAAGAAACTCACTCAGTCTGTGTCTGGTAACCACATCTGAATCAGCTTCCTGTGTCAGATGGAATCTCCATGCACTCGTTGCACCCTTTATAACACATATGTTTTCTGCTTCCTATGTGGGTTCATTTAGTTGGTTTTAGCTCATCTTTCTCACTCAGTTTCTGTCAGGTAAATTCCAAGTAGCACCTTTTTGTTCTGGTTTCACCTTAAGAGCTGTAATAGAAGTCGTTTAAGCGAGCGGAGAGAATTAAGACTGTGAACAGAATGAGCGCAGCTCTCAAGCAGCTGTCACTGAATATGAATCAAAACACCTACTGGTGTGCCTGTTCCTCTTTCAGTGGAACAGGGAAAGCCCAGGCGGTCATTTAATAACGTTGAGCCTTTTTTTGCTCTTTGCTGATTCATCACAGACCACAGAGAAGGGAGATGAAATGCAAATTACACCGAAATGTCAAGAGACCTACATGAATCCTACCATCGCCCCACGTGGCCTAACTTGAGCTTCATATGGAGACTGTTTCTTGCTTGTATGACGGAATTCAACAAGGCTGCACGGATAAAAAGTACTTTATTTCAGGTGTTTAGTAAGTTAAGGAGTAAGGAGTTCCAGTTATTTAGTAGTTCTGCAGACACATTTTGGCCAAACTTGATAGCAGAACTATCCAAACCCTGTCTAAATGACTCATAAGTCGCTGGGCTCCATCAGCCAACCGTTTTGTATTTTTAAGAAATGAAATGTATTTTAGAAACATCCTTTGAGCTTTCCTCAGTCTAATTCCAGCTGTTCTCTGAGGGCTTCAGAAATTTCATCAAGCAAACTGCATCAGGAAGACCTGGAAACACAGCAATTATACCAGAGTTAGAGCCATAAAGATGTTTAAAACAGGAGTGTGTTAAAAAAAGGACTATCACTGAATCGAACATCATCCCGCCACAACTGTCATCCTACAAAGACATCGCAATCCACCTAAACCGAAAGCAGTACTTAGAGAGGCAACTCAAAGGACCATAGGAGCCCTGCAGTGGTAAAGATCCACAGCTCATGTGGAAGAACGTTATAAAAGGACAGCTCTTATAAATCTAATAAAGGCCAATGAAAAGAAACACCAACCCACCCTCTACAACCCTACATCCAGTCCCCACAGTGAAACATGATTATTGTGCCTTTGTGTTCTGTGGATGCAAACAGGATTATTCTGTCATTGACAGTAAAAGACTTTAAATTCTGAGGCAGAAGTTTACTTTCCAGCAGGACACTGAGCCTAGAATGACATCCAGAGCTATAACGGAAATGTTTGATCAAAGCATCTACATGTGTGAGGTTGAGTCAGTTGCCCTTTGCATTTAAATTCAGTCGGTAATCTGTGAAAAGTAAAATTACGGTACTGAAAGATTCTCCTTATCCCATCTGTCTGAACTTAAACTATTTTGGTGTTAATGATGGACAAAGACGACCGCTCCAGGTTGTGCAAACCTGGTAGAGACAAAGAAAATCAAGCAAGATATGGTTCTGTTGAATTGCACTCTGTGCGTTGATATTGAAAGCACTTTCCAGCATGACAAATAATAGAAGAACCTCCACCCCCGGGTTTGTTGGTGACAGACCAATCACGTCCTTGGTGATTAGATTTATCCACTTAAACTGTGCACTGAGCATTGAGGTTGGTCTGTAAGATGGTTTTTCAGGGTTTGCAAAAGGTCGGTGATAAAATTGTTGTTTTCTATTGTGGTTCTGAATTTATTACTATATGCCTGTTTTATTTCTGGCCATCTGTGGTTCAACATAATTGTTTGATTTTGTCAGATATTTCTACCACACCCCATGTGGTTTGGCTCTGGGCTTAGTTTGGCTGAGGCTGATTTTAAAACAACAACAAAAATCTCATCTCTCCCTCAGAGTGACGGAAACCGTCCAGAGCTCTGCCCACATGCTTCCGTTTTGACCCTAAGTGGTCTGTGTTTGAGAGGTGTTGTCCTAGCAAAGACATCATTTCCTGTCCAGTTTTGGTTATTTTTCCTGCATGACTGAAGCCCTGGCGGATTTCCAGTGTTGAACTATATGTGGGTGTCATTTCTTCATGTCATGTAGGCCTTGGTAATGTGGTGATACAATAGTACTCTCTGATGAAGAGATTTATGGAAGGGGTCAGTTTGCTGGTGAAGATTCTCAGTCATTTAGGTCATAGTCAATCCAAAAAAAGAAACAACTGGACTTTGTTTCCAAGTTTGAAGATGTTTCGCTTCCCATCCAGGAACCTTTTTAAATTGAAAATGTCAGGAATAGCGTTGAGTTTGAGGGACCAAATATGAGCGGAGTGGTGTATGCAGTTCAGTGCAGTGAGGAATGCTCTGATCTTTATATTGGAGAAACAAATCAACCTCTACACAGACATATGACCCAACACAGAACAGTGACCTCCTCAGGACAACATTCATTACCTTATGGACAAAGAACATTATTTTGAGGGCCAGAATGTTCACATTTTGGAAAAAGAAAATAGCTGGTTTAAGACGGGCTTGAAGGAAGCCATCTATGCAAAGAAAGAAAACCACAGAGGGGGTGGACTCAGATTTCAGCTTTCAAAAACCTAAAGTGCAGCAATTGAGTTTATCCCTCCCCGCTATCATAGCAGCCCCAACACCTGTACAGGAGAGCAGAGGACCTCGCCTATTCAGTCAGGCCAACAATTCTCTTTAACGACCCCTCTTTCAGACATTTAGACAGTTATGGGGCATTGCAGGCTCACAAAAGAAACCAAACTACCTCCATTCCAATGGGGTGGACCCGTTCATCCCTTTCAATTTGCATGTTTTCAAAACAAAAACATGGTTTTGATGGGCTGCTGATTAAAACCTTGAACTCAATGCCATTCCTGACATTTTGAATTGAAAAAGCTTCCTGGATGGGAAGTGAAATGTCTTCAAACTTGAAAACAAAGTCCAGTGGATTGTTTTTAATTTTCTGTTTTTGGAAGGGGTCACTTGTGTTCCAGCAGTGAAGCTCTTTTTCCTTTGGAATTTACCTTTTGGAATTAGTGTGCCTCTCTAGATGACCCCTAAAGCCCTTTAAATGCATCAACTGAAATTAAATCTTCCAGCTGACTGTCAGAAATAGGGGAGTAAGTGAACGCCATGCTTCTGTCTGTGCATGATTCTATTTGATTTCTCCAAACCACAAAGGAGTTATTCTTAACGGTCCCCTGCTAGACAAAGTTACATCTGAAGCTACTTTACCATCTCCCTGTATCAGTGGGGATATGTTCCTTTTGTCTGCCTTTGTCTTCTCAAACCCCCAGTAAATCCCTGGGGGTCCCACTAACCCTGGTGCTGCTTCCGGTATCTTCCGGTCAAAACTACGCTCTTCTTCTCCACTGTCGCCATGTGCATGCTGGTGTAAAAAGCTCCAAAGTCAATGACACTATCCCAACGAAATCTCCCCTGTGCTATAAGCTCATCCAGGAAGAGCGAACCCTGCAGTCATTCACTCGATACAATTAGCTGGGTTCGTTTAGATAAAAACCTTTAACCAATCTGTCTCAATGATCTGATTGAATCAACTCTGTAAAGTGCCTTAAGATTACCTGTTTTAAATTGGCCCATTAAGCAACGACAGAAGCAACGACAGAAGCAACGACAGAAGCAACGAC
>NW_015151210.1:180261-194407 GCF_000732505.1 Cyprinodon variegatus
TTTTTTTGTCTTTTATTTTTCAAGTATCTTTATACAAATTGTGTGCTTTGTTTGCAACAATAATGAAACAAAGTTCACTCCATACTGCTGTCATAGAATAATGAATCGGGTGGAACTAAGGACTTTAAGGACCGTGTCTTGGGATCCCAGGAACGGATGCATGAGAACGATCAACAGGCAAATGCTTTGGACGACTAAAAACTCCCCAACAACTCTTCCATTTATCATCTGTCTGCTAATTCAGGCTCAGCAATATCCACAGTTGTTCAGCATGTGTTCCTTATGTTGTGTTTGGTGATGACTGATGGCTTTCTCTGATTATTTATATATTGTAAGTTCTCATGGTTACAAAACCATCAGCTGAACTGGAACGGCTGATTCCCGTGGCCACTTTCTGATTTAACATGTGTATCTAATTGTTGCTAGGATTGACCCTACTTCCTATAAGGGCCTTGGCCAGCTGCTTTAAGATGGACTGGATCATTTTACATCTGTCCTTACATATTTTTGAAGTTTTTTTAGAGTTAATATAAAATGACACACACATGGCGCTGTGGTCTCTGAGTTGAAGCTAATGTTCTTGCATGACTGTGTGGTAATCGTTCCATTGCTGATGGACAGGTTGGAGCTGTCTATTGGTGAAACTTGTCATCTTTGGAGCGAAGCAGCTCCTCTGACTTCGCTTTGCACACATTTTGCTCTTTTCTTTTAATAGAATAGTCATGAGATCATTCTGACCTTCAGTTCCATGCCTGTTCTTTTTCTTTGTTATTGTTCTACTTTAAAAGCAAGATGGCTGCAGAATGAGTGGGTTCGTCCCTCATATGTCCTGTTTTTGTGTGTTGCAGGTACAAAAAGAATCTGAAAGCCTTTTATTTTGTACACCCAACGTTTCGTTCAAAGGTAAGTGTCAGGAATCTTGATTGCAGTTTAAAGAAGATGTTAAGATCTTTTAATTAATTGTAATATTAGCACTATCAAATTAAAACTGTATCTTAAACATTCCAAAAAAAAAAAATAATAATAATAATCCACTGGACTTTGTTTCCAAGTTTGAAGACGTTTCGCTTCCCAACCAGGAAACTTTTTCAATTCAGGTTTGGTAATTAAATTATGAGAACTTTGTCCCAATTTATGACATACTTTATGGGCTTTCAGAGTTTGGTTAATTGTACCGTTTGCTCCAGTAGCTGCGTCTAGAGAAGAGCAGCTCTCAGTGTTATTCTAGTCCATCCCAGGCCGAGTTTGGCGACCCGCACCAGTCCAGTCCTACCCCACCAGGACTTTGACTTTTTATTTTAGCTAAAAAACAAAGCCAAGCTCCTCTGATTAGTTAACATTTTCCAACTCTTGCGTCCACAGAACGCACAACAGATGCTTGACATCTCAAAACAGACACATGACATGCGCCACAAGAACCGCTTGACACCATGAGATGCGCATCCAGCTTGTGCTTTAAATGAAAAAACGGACGCTCCTCACGCTTAAACTGCGTCAGGTCTAAACACACCATTTGGCAGCACTGTGGGTTTTTTTCTAAACAAATATTGCAGAACAAAAAAAATTTGTTAAAATTTAAAAACAAGCACAAAAGGTGAGGATTTCTCAGTCATCCAGTTCATAGTCATTTTAAAAAAGTTTAAAAAAAAAATAAACACTGGACTTTGTTTCCTAGTTTGAAAATGTTTCGTTTCCCATCCAGGAAGTTTTTTCAGTTCAAAATGTCACAAATAGCATTCAGTTCGAGGCTTTATACAGTCGAGTGCACAACTTATACAGTTTAAATGCAAAAAAAAAGTGGATTATGGGGTGAGTTACTCTTTAATTTGTCATTTTATAAAAAAAAAAGGAAAAAAAAGATTTCCCTCTGTAGAAAAGGTATTGTCAGACTTGAATTTCAGTTCAGTGTATTTATATAGGGCTAGTTCATAACACCTCATCTCAAGGCACTTTACAATTCAACCAGATCATTCAATCAAATTAATTCATAGTTTTCTATCTAAGGAAAACAGTTTGATTGCATCTGGTTTGCTTCTAAACTGCTATAAACTAGGATAAGCCCCATACTTCCTTTACCTTTAATTTATCATGGATTTACTGGTATTTAGTTCATCTTTATTTATTGAGAAATATTAGTTTTACTAAAATAAATGCAAATTTCAACAAAAGTGGCTGCAAAACCAGGAATTTGGGACACACACACACACACATAGATATATATATATATAGGTACTTGTTGATGGCATTAAAATTCTTTCTAATAGCATTAAAATGCTTTAAACCAGAGTTACTATAAACCCTGTCTTGGATACCCGCTCAAAATGGCACAATAGCTAAAGTTTAGTTCTAATAGTGAAAAGCTAATATTCTTTTTAAGATGTAAACCTTCTCTAAGTTGTTTCTGGTAGTTTTATTAGACAATCTGCACCACTTCATCACACAAAGCCCTTAGATTCTTAAACTTCTAAATATTTTTCTTTTGGCAAAGAGAGTTACAGGCAGCGTCAGTGCATTCTGGTTTATGTTAGTTCTTCGTTGTTTAAATAGAACCACAGGACGTTTGCATAAAGGCAAAGCGTTTTGTCAGACCATTAAAGGGCCATTACATTTCATTTATTATTATTTGTCTCTGAGAATGACAGGATAACAATCTGAGAACCACCGATAGACTTTTGTTTTGCTGTTCTCAAACCCTACGCAGGTTTCCACTTGGTTCTTCACCACCTTCACTGTGTCCGGCTTGAAGGAGAAGGTTCGCTACCTGGACAACCTCCAGCAGCTGTTTAGCTGCATCAAACCAGAGCAGATCGACATTCCTCCGTTCGTCATGGAGTACGACGCGCGGGTAAGCCCCACTCGCTCAGGGAAACACAGATTGTGCTTAAACTAGTCAAAAACTCTGCAACTACTTTTAAATTATGAGGAAGAAATTCATTGGTGTGAAAAAGTTTTTCCTCCCGTAAAAGATTTCTATGCTAGTAAGGTAACCTGAGCAAAGAAATTATTTCATCAATTAGGGATTAGAAGCTATAGACATAAAGCAAAGTTCAATGGGCCACTTCAGACCCTTCATTCAGCTTTATGAGACTGATTTCAGATCATCGTCACGCTGCATTTCCTCAGTAGCCTTCAGCTAATTGTCAGTAACTGATGTCGGCCTTTCTGCTATTTTCAAAGAAAAGAATGAATACAGTGGAACCCGCTTATAGTGCTCACGTTGGTCCAGAGCCATTCTGAGCACTATAAGCGGTTGGTTACTAAAACTGAATTTACCGTTATTTCTTTTATTTTTTATGCAGAATATCACCTAAATGCCATTTGTATGGTTTTTTAATGAGAAAAATGAAATGAAACAGATAGCTTCCACATTTACTGAATTTTATTACAGTACCTTGCAAGTTTAATTACAGTATACTGCGCTGTGCGCAGACATAACTCGGATAGCCTACAGTAGGCCTATGTAACTTATTCTGTGCGTTGTCTCTGCTGTGCCGGCGGTGCATTTTTTAAACAAATCTGAAAATAAAGTTTGAAACAAATGCTTAATCACAGCACAGTACTGCGCAGTGTGAGGACATAACTCTGATAGCCTATGTAACTTATTCTTGCGTCAGCTGTGTCGTGCCGCCGGTGCATTTTTTTACCATCTCTGAAAATAAAGTTTGAAACAAATGGTTTCACAGAACAACATAGAAGATAACTGCATAGGCTACAGAAAATTAAAGCAAGCCTACGTCCGTTATGTGTTAAGGATCTGCTGCGCCGCATTAAGAAATCCCTTCACATATTTTTCCATGGTTCCCTGGATCAGAGCGTCCAACACCAATTTCACTTCTTTTTCAAAACGATGTAAAAGGTCAAAATTTTTGGAACCAACATGCAGGAGACCAGTCTTTAAAATGCAAACTTCTACATCCCAGCTCTGGACGGTACAACAGTCTCCTCTTCTTCATCTTCATCCTCCTCCCCCTCCTCACTGGTACCCGCACCAAAGCACTCTTGTACCTCCGCGATTTTGTCCTCATCCGACACGGGCTCTGACACCGGAGTGCTGTCATCACATTAGATCCACTTATTAATTATTTTTGCATGTTTACATTCATAAAATGGCCAAAATGAACACTATAAGCAGATTTCTTGATTACTATAAACAAATAATTAAAACAGGATTTGTATAGAAATGATTCTGTCCCAAGCATTTTGATCTATATAAGCAGTTGATTACTATATCCGTGACCACTATAAGCGGATTTCACTGTATTTCCATTTCTTAGTCTAGGTTCTACAGTAGAATAATAACCCCATAGCATCACACACTCCCCACCATGTTTTACTGTAGGTTTCATGTTCTTTACTGAATTGGTGGTAGGTGATGCCTTTCTCACACAGGGTTAGACCGGGTCACATAGCCTGCACCTAATAATTGAAATACTTGTAAAAGGACTATTTATTTTTACTTTAATCGTCTTCTAAGGCGGAGTGGCGGCCAAGTGGTTTGGGCATAGAGCTTGGAATCCTAATCAGACTGCCACTCTGGGTCCCTGAGCAAGACCCTTAACCCCGATTGCTACCCGGGCGCCCCACAATGGCAGCCCACTGCTGCCCAAGGGGATGGGTTAAATGCAGGGGTAAATTTCTCCAATAATATATATCAATATAGATAAATTATTATTATTGTTATTGTTATTATTCTATATGGACTTTGTTCTATCGCTGTTGCAAGCAAAGAACGTGGTTTGGAAAATAAAATTTGAAGAATACAATCCAGAAGAACAACTCAAAAACAGTTTTTTATTTAAAAAAAAAGACTGTGTTTTTTTTAATGTATATTTTTTATTTTATTTTTTTGTTATTTTATTTTTTCAATTTTGTTTTTATTATTTATTTCTATTTCCATTCAGATTTTTTTGATTCTCTTCTGATCTTGGGTCAGGCGTGTAGAGCAAGAATGCGTTTCTATTCGTCTGGTTTATGACACTTTTACTGGTCAGTTTGCTCGTTAAGAGCAGGTGTTTGTGAAACGCAGTTTGAAAGGAATTACATTTTCAAAGCTAGATCTGAATAAAATACATAAATATAAAATGTGGGAAAAAATGCAAAAATACAATAAAAAAAGAATTTGAAAATATACAATCAGTGAAAGAAATCATTGATAAAATAAAATTAGAAAATATAAACAAAGATAAAAGCAAAGTTTCCCTCAAAGCATTTTTTTTTATTTATTTACAAAACATTTTCTTCTCTTGCACCAATAATGGAGAGAAATCCACTCGTATTTTAAGATGAAACATGATACTTTGATAATCGAAAACATTTCAAAACACCAAAAAAAGTTTAACGACCTTGTCTGGGTTTCAGGCGTCGCTTCAGTGTCTGACGTTGCCTTCAAAAATGTTTTCTTACCCCTTTCTAAGTTCTGTGTTTATGCCTTCGACTAGAAAATATAAATCATTTCTTTTTTCTTTCTGTGAATGACTGATGATGGTAGTTTAAACTGGATCTGGTGATTGTCTGATTTTTTTTCTGAGGCTGTAAACTGAAATGCTTTACCTTCTAACCTGAACTCATCATACGGCTGTAATGTAAACAGCTTACATTCCTCTTTACGAAGACATCAGGCTTTACTGAAAAAGCCAGAATCAGTCAGTCGGGTTCACTCAGATTGATTGGATAGAATAAAGGTTTAATATTCTTGGTTTTCTAAACAATGAAAGGGAAGTACACAACTGATCATTTAATATAATAAAGATATTGTGCAACCTCTTAAAGCGAACCTAATTCAGCACTGATTTCCCATGCCAAGCTCTGTAATGTGTTTACACCCATATGCATTCAATCCCAGGCACTTCTGAGCGAGCTTTTATCTTAGTCTGATATTACCCAGAAATGACGGAAACAATCAGCCATTGATTGGAGTAATAATGATGTGCTTTTCTAAAAAATGGCACCTATTAATCACCTCGGGTTCAAACCCAATTTGGATGAGGAAGCGCAGGGCATTCTTTGTTGGTTTCTCACCGCATCAAATCAAAAGCTTTGAGTTTTTAAACAAGAATCGGTTGCTGTAGAAAGAAGTTTCTTCTTTGCAAAGCTAACCCTTTAGTATCTCAGAGTCTCCTGGATGTCTGGGTTCAAATGTAGACAGAGTAACTTTCTCGTAATATGTGATCACCAAAAAAATCTACATATGTACTAGGGGTGGAACGGTTCACAAAATCCACGGTTCGGTTCACGGTTTTGTGGTCACGGTTTTCGGTTCGGTTCGGTATATGTTGATTTTTAGGAAAATCTATTATGTCTTGTATAGTCAAGTCAAAACTGAAAGAAAAAAGCAGTCTGAAATTTGCTACATCATTGTGACAGTCTTAGCTTAAAAGTAGGTGAGATTCTGGCATTGCAAGACAGGAGACCAACTAGTTCCAACATGTGCATCATTTATTTGTCAAACAATCTTTAACAAAGAAGCATAAGCTCTATCAAAATTAGACTTATGCCCCTTTGTTTGAAATTAACTCAAGATAAAATGACATGTTTCAATTCCCTGATTATCAAAACTCAGTTTGTTCTGCAGTGTTTGAAATACAATCAAATAAATAAGGCTGGATTTCTTATCAAAGTGAAGTGCCACTGTGTTATCTAAAATAACAAAATAAATAATCCAGTAAATATTATAATCATTAATATGATTATAATATTTAGAATCATATTGATTATAAATATGAGCTGACATGTTGGTCGTGTTGCTGTTAGCATAAACAACACGTATTGCACAATGCTTGCACACTGTTTTTATCCACAACTTTCTTTCCGCCGTCATCGTAGGTCACTTTAAATGCAAAGTGGTCCCATACAGCAGACCTATAAAGTGCTGCTGGCGCGTCTTCCAACTCCTGTTCTTTCCCACTCGCCATACCCACACAATTCTCCATAACAACTGACTTTTTTCTGCTACACCCAGCTAAGCTGCTTCACTTCTTCTTCTTCTTGTTTACTACTGGTGGTTGGCTTTGGTCGCAGTACCGCCACCTTCTGCTCTGGAGTGTACACGCTTCACCTATGGGAAAAAGGAGCAGCGCATGAACCGAACACAACACACGCGAATCGAACCGAGACAGTCGAACCGAACGGTTCAGACGGTTTTCATAAACCGTTCCATCCCTAATATATACGTGTTTATTGCTTTATTGTTATGTGTTGTTGATGATTTCTCTGATAATTGATATCTGATCAAATTAAGAAATGAATTGCAGTTTGTAGTACACTGTAAAAAAGGGCTAAACTTCAGTGTTTGCCTATTTGGCTTTTTTGCCATTTTGTACACTAGGTTTTGGCCACTTTGTCGTCAACGTAGGTCATGTTTTTTCTAATTGTGGATGGAGCAAATTAGGGCTGCAAAATACATCCAACCCTGATCCTAATATCAGCGTATGCAATCAAGGGAATGTTTGGATGCAATATTTGGGAGAAGGTAATATTTCCAGTAACTTACTTTGCAACTTTGCATGGCAAAAAAATCAATTGAATAGCTGAATGGACTTTAACTTTTCTCAATGGCTGAGTATTTATTGGTGTGCGAGATGCTGGAGCTAATGAGTAGCAGTGGGAACAATGTGGAATGGTTAAGTAAAGCGTCGTATTTTTTAAATAAGTGCATTTGTTGTTGGATTGAGGAGGTAAAAACAGACATTTTGCCAATGTAACAAGACAATTTACATTTAAAATAAGAAAACACAATTGCATTTTCTTATTTCAAGTGCATATTTTCTAATTATCTTATTTTAATAGTAGAAATACTCATCCCATTGGCAAACTAATTCATTTACCTACTCAAACTAAGGGTAAATACACTTAATCTAAATCGTTTTTTCCAGTGTAAGGAAAAATAAATTCAGATGTAAAAACAAGTGGAAACACATGAGATCAGGATTTAAATTGAGAAACATTCTGAATTTAGTGTGAAGGTCAGGCTGTCCACTGAAAAGGCAAAAACCTGCAAAGATGCAGCTACGGGCTGAAAGAAAGGCCCAGTTCTTTCAGGGTGGAAAGTTGGCCAGGTCCAAGTCACAGACCAAGGGGAGCCCAGTTTGCAGGGGTCGGCTGTAAAAAAGGGAAGTTGTAATCATTGATTCCCAGCTAGAAGAACTAACTCATAGAATGGATCACCTTGACTTTTAAAACCTCTTCTCTATTTTTTGTCTCTCAGGTGAATGGACAGAACCACCCCAATGAGGCCTCTGGTCTGTGACAGGAGACCAACCGGACCTCTATGAGAGGCCGACGCCGTTATGTGGACGTCATTAATGGACATCAAACCGCCTCAGTGGTCTGAACTGCAGCGGGTAAATCTCACTGCTGTTCTTGTAAAAAGGAGGAGTCGTCTCAGGTCAAATTTATCATGACTATGTGCTGACTGTCGGTCTGAGACCATCGATGGATTATTCCTCACTGAGTTTTTTTTTTAATGCATTTTCTTTAAAGCAAATAAAGAGTCAATCCTCAAAACCTTTCACTCACGATCGAATCGCACAACTTCATCTCATGGTTTAGAAAGACTGGAGAGAGAAACTTCTGCTAAGGGAGAGCAGCAGCTTATTCAGCAGTAATAAATGTCATTATGACCGAAACGAGAAACGTCAGCCCAAAGAGGAGTTTATTCAAGGAGCCAAATGTTGTAGCTGTTTAAAGAAGTATTTTAAACAACTACAAATCATATCAACATCAGACATTTACATATATATTTGCTGTATATATCTGAGGTTAAAATAAAACATCTGATATATCGGGAGATGTACTGACAGGTTTTTAAAGGGTCGCTGGTCTGCAGCTGCTGTATGTTAAATTATAAAGTCCTGTTGTCTTTTAGAAAGTTTCCTCCTTTCCTTCTTGGGTTTGTGGTTCAGCTGAAAGACCGCTGATGAACTGGTGCAGCTGTTAGCATTTAGAACGATAAGTAGTCAATAATATAATAATAATTCTTCAGTTAAGAACAATTTCTTTAGTATTTTTTCTTTTCAGCGGATCATTTCAGCTTTGCAATCAGCAACATTTTCTATTTGTAGCTTGAAACATTTTCAGTAAAAGCCAGGAGAAAGTATACGTTTGCTTGCTTTATTTCAAAAAGTGTTAACATGCATGTTTACCTTTTTTTTTCTTTCAATCTAAAGTCCTTAAATATCCAAATATCGCAGATCCACTATCATAGGTAAAAAAAAATGCTGAACAAGTACTATTAACGGGTAGATGTGCATCTATCAGGCTTTACCTGCTTATACTAGTTTTCTGTTTTCTTTATGTTCAGAACGGATCACATATTTCACATGACCACTTTATTTTATTTACTGAGCTGCAAGTTCATGGATGGGTTGGTTTGAATCCAAAAGAAAATGACTGTTTCTTTTGATGATGAAAGGATTTAAAAGCTCAACGTTTCATTGTCATCTCTGTTCTGCATAAAGCTTCACTCTGTATTCCCCTCCTTTCATCAATTACTGACCAGCAGGGCTGAAACAATTCAAAGTGATTGATCGATTATGGAAATAATTCTTTGGTTACTGCTTAATCTGCTTAATAAAGACTCCATAATATGCCATTTGGAGGAAAAGAAACTCATTCATAGAAGCTATTATGCCAAAATTATAAAAAAAAATTAAATATGAATAAGCTCTATCCATATCCACTGACAAAGGGGCAAAATTTTAGCTTCAGTTGCTTTAAAGTCTGAATAAAATCCTCCTTAAGTCGCTTTTTTCTGTCCAATTATTAATCGATTAATCAAAAATAATAATCAATTATTAATTGATTAGCAAAATAATGATTACTTTGTGCCCTAATGACTCCAGTTCCCCTGCAAAAAGAAAATAATTGATGCAGCATAATACTGCCATCGCCATGCTTCGTCATGGGGAGGCCTCTTTCAAGGTTAGTTTTCCACAACATGCAGAATTTTGCATGAAGGCCAAGAAATTTGGACTCATCTGGTTGAACAAGAATGATTAAATTTCACCTATTCATGCATCATTTTTTTATTTAATTAAAAAAAAAATCTGCATCACATCATTATTTTATGAAGTAGCAAATGATCAGCAATCAGACCTGCTCAAAGTAATTATATTTGTGTATAGAAGAACAATTTAATTAATTTATTTATAAAACAGCGCCAATTCACAACACATGTCATATCAAGACGTTTTACAATTCAACCACATCACACAGTCAAATTGATTCAAAGTTTCCTATTTGCATATATTAACAATGCAGGTCGTGGTGCCTGAAAGTTCATTAACGAAATCTTCCTTCCTAACACCACCGTTAATTCTTTTAGCTGAAATCTGTTTTATTTTTAAATATAATCCCATTTATAAAACAAATTAGAAACTTTCACATTTAGATTTCTGTCATTTTTTGCCAAAAATCCTCATAACTATTTTCAAAATGTACAGTAAAGGTGGTTCTTCTGCAATTCTTAACTGCATCCTAATTCTTTAGTTAACTTATATTTGTCTCATAAAATATTCATTTTCTTGTCCTACAGAGGATTACAATCAGTTCTCATCCTGAAATTGCAATTACTGCTGCCATTCCATGTTTCGGTTCTTTATGCTTTGTGGAAGTTTCATTACTAATGGTTCATTAACAGCTAATAAAACTGCTCTTTTAAAATATTTACAATTGACTAATTAAATCCTGATATATAATCTATGTTTCCTTCACTCAGCGGATGACAGCTGATCACACTAATTGATTCGCTTCTTAAAGCTGCAGGCCATAACCTCAAACATCTGGAAAATATGACTCATAAACTAATAAAAAAAAAACTCTGTTAATCATTACGGAGATAGTTTCCTGACCAGTTTCTAAGTGTCACATTTGATCATTTCTCTGACATTAAAGTCTCTGAGACCCTCGGTTGCAGTGTAAACATGCCTGCCTGGTATGAGCTGCAGTAATACCACCACATAGCTGCCATCTGTTGGAGCTACGCTGCCTCTGTGGGCTGATTCCACCTGCATCATGTCATTGCTGCCATGTTCAGCATCTACACGTCTCTGGTGTCAGCTCCATTGAAAGTTCCCAGAGCCGCACAGGGTAATGAGCTCCGTTCTTAAAACATTCCTGATCTTAGTCCAGATAAAACCCAGAAATCCTGAGATTAAGCCATGTTCTCTCCTGCTTCAAATTACCAGACTTTAGTTGCAATTCTTGTTTTAATTTAGAGTCAAATGGGAAGAGTGCTAACACATTTATTTAAGACTTGAGGCTTTACAATAAAAGCATCAGGTGCGTTTGCTAAAACTGATGGTATTAAAAGAACAAAAGAGAAATAAAACCTGATCATTAACAACTGCAGTGAAAGGCTTCTAGAGTTCAGACAAATGAACGTCTTTTACAAGCATTGATTTTCCGCACTATTAAAGCTGTGATTATCTCAGAATGTATTTAACTGAGCCAAATTCTGACGTCATGGAGATGTGTCTTTTTTTTTTCTTTCTTTTTTTATAAATATCTGTAATCTCATGTTGTAGATTCAGGTTGTCCAAAGCTTTCAGGGTCTGAAGGTGGTGTGTTCTTTTCTGTTTGGATCTTTCTTTTTATGTTCCAATTAAAATGCTCGTCTTTCATCATAGTGTTTGCAGTCGTTTTTTTCCCCCCCTGGTGATTAAAGACAAAGGAAAGAGCTGGTAGGTACGTGGTAACTTCACTGTCTCCAATTTAAAGTAGGAAAATAAAAAGAAGAAAGACAGTGAGGTTTTTTTCTATCCTGTTATTTAGGCCATAGGAGTCTATTGTCTGTCCTCTTCTTCTTATCCGTGTAACAAAAACAAACTCATTTTGTCTTTAACTTTAAACAGTTGAGCTTAAAAGGTGCAGCAACAAAATGAAACAGTAAGAAGGCGGAAATGATTGTTGTTTTAGTGGCTCTGTTGACCAAAAGCACGGCGCTCCAGTCGATGAAAGTCTGCTTCTTCCTTATGGGGTTTTGCATGTCAAAAAGAGAAGCAATCTGGTTCAATATCAGCTTTTTATTCCACAGATCATTCTGCAGGTTCATTATAAATATTTAGCATTTTTGATCACTTGCATACCCCTTACAAATGGAGTCCCTCCCGTCCCTCAGTGAGATCTAGAAGCACAAGATCTATATCCAGCCATTCAGCAAGGATACTGCTACAGTACATGGCTGCACATCTTATTTTTGCATTTGACCAATTAGATGAGCCGCTGAATGATATATATTACCTACTGTAAATTAAGTTGGAGAAAAAAAAAGGTAAAAAGCTCATTCCAAAGTTAAAAAGTAAAGTTAAAAAGTTAATAAGCCTAGTTAACAATTATACATAGGTTTATAAACTAAACATTGTAAGTGCCTGTATCCGGATTAATGCCTCTAAGGTTATGTTATACCAAACAAAAAGTGTTTCTTTCACTCTCAGAGTGTTTTTCATGAATTTTTCTTCGGGCAAGCTGGCATTGACATTATTACATTCACATTGATTTTTGCCATCAAAATATCCATATTTTTTGAATGTTACAAAGGTAATAAGATCTTATCCTGGATATCAATAACTCTATTGGCTTGAAATTTAGATTTTCAAAAATATTATGATCACATCTTAAAGGTACAGGGAGCTTTTTGACAAACTTTTTAAGAGACCCGCCCTCTCCACATAAAAAATAAAACAACACACATGCAAAACCCTGTACCCAAGAGGGAATGCCTATTAAACGCATGTGACAGTGTGCACAAGCCCATTTCTCCTCGTGCACGCTCAGTTTAAAAGTTGCTGTTTGCATCCCTCATACAAGCTTACTTTCCAAAAGAAGATTTGCAGTTTTTCCTTTATGTCAGACTGTAAGAGAAAATGGTGACGAGCACGTAGGACGGCCTTATGTAAACATATCACCAGAATGATTGACAATTAGGAGGACCACTTATTTTGATGATCCACCCGGAAATAGAGCATCCTCCACTATACATGTAACAAAATGAAGAAGGGTGAGAAAAAAAGGGGGCTGAATTATTTACTGTGGGTTTTTGTGGAGCAATGAGCGTGGAGCTGGAGAGGGGTCTGTATGAATGAGTGGTCAGCTTGGATGATGATGATGTCAGTCTAATGAAATGCAGATCCAGTTTACTACAACACATGAAAGCTCCATATTGGGCCGTTCTATTTTGAAAAAGCTTGATAAGTCAAATCTGGGCCATATTTGCCTGCCATGTGAATGTAGCCTGAGGCAATGGGTGGCCCCCTACGCAATTGTAGACAAGGACGTCTCTTTGCTGATGTAATGGTGCAAAAAATTCCTCTTAAACCCACCTGATACTGAAGTGAGTGACCGCACTGAACCGTATTTGTACCGCAACACATGCCAGATTTCAACATTTAAACACGACACCAATAGCAAAGCAAGCAGCGGTACTTTTAATTACTGTGTTAATAACTGTGTATAGTTGATTAGACAGTTGGTAAAAAAATAGACTCATATAATATGTTTCAAACCACAATAAAGATCTTAAAAGAACGATTTGAGTGTTTTATTTTTTTTACAGATAAGAGATAAGCATCTCCCTGCAATTAGTTTTTGGAACTTCGGATGTCTGTAATGTGGTGGTGCACTGTCACCAATGGTTCCATTTAAGGTGCGCAGTCACTATTTTTGTGATCATATACTACTGAAAATTGCATAATTGTATCTTCTTGGCCGATTTATGGAACTGTCGTTGGATCCTGAACCTTTATCACGTGTTGTACTTCATATGGGGCCCACCCAGATAATGTTACTTAAGGGCCTGTTGTTGTGTCGTTACGGCGTTGGCCTGAGAGGTATGGTTTCAGTTTGTGTCCGACCACCTTACTTTGACACCCCTAACTGAAATCTAGATAAATGATCTTAAATGATCGCATCAATGGCAATCAGAGTCCAACTGTGTTTAATTTAGGCTCAATAGAAAGTCCAGTGATTTATGAAGATAAGTGAGCATCATGAAGACCAAAGTACAGACAAAAGATCAGACTAAAATATTTTAATTATTGGTGTACATAGAAAATGTGATGTCATTCTGAAAGCTGGGGTCAAGGGTCATCATCAACCAGGGGAAAGGGAGCCTCAAAATACAACCACAGCTACTATGAGATGTGTAGAGGAA